>NW_010513965.1:73717-111557 GCF_000687285.1 Phaethon lepturus
AGGTACCTGGCATCTACAAAGAAAACAGGTCTTCAAGTAATCTTTTCTTGTCTTTGGTGAGATTCACCAAATGAGTCACCATTCACAAAATGTGAAGGTCACATTTTCCTGATGTTTTTAAGGTCAGAATACATGAGTATTCATTGAGATATAATTGCTGACTTGAATAACTCCACTCCAGCTTGTCAGAAGTTTTAATGTGTATGATAAGATTGATTCCCTGTTGACTGAAGGCTCATGGGAGTGAAGGATGTTTAGTCACAGATCTCTCTGTCTGCAGGAGAAGCAGCAGCTTTAGCAGCCTATGCCTCTGAGAACAGGTGTTGCTTCTCAGTTTCTCCATTTGAAGATTCAGCTTTTTTATTTGAGCATTACTGACTTTTTGCCACAAAACTGTGGTTTACCAGAAATGGGGACTTCCATATTTCTATCTGCTTTTTCAAAGCTTCTTTACTCATAAGGCTTCCAAAACTCAACAGGCATTACACTAAACCCTGTTTTACATGTTTAAAACAGTAGCAACTTTACATTTACTCAGGTCAAAAAAAGACAATATTTTATAATTTTATTAATTGTTAAGTGCTTATAACAAAATGCTTAGTAAAGAACACATACAATGTACCTGACATATTGTGACAGGATCAACATCGGAATCACAGCTGATGGCTGTGTAGTCACCAGTCATGCATGAGACAGGCCCTTTATTGGTCTGGCAAACAAGACACCAGCAGCAGCCTTACCCAACAAGTAGGAAAATATGTAAATTCCCACAGTAGCCTCTGGTTTTTATATACTCAGGGTGCACTTCTCTCTTAAGCAAATTACATTTCATAAACAGTGACTACAGTCCTGTAAAAGGCAACAGTCTTTCAAGCAGTGTGACTACAATTCAGTCTTTCTCGCAATGAGAGCGAGCTGAAAGTGTACTTTCTTTCCTGGACTCCTCTTCCTTGCGGATAAATCAGTATGAGACTTACTGTGGTCCAAAGCAGTTTGTCATGTTGTCCAAAATCTTTTCCTGATCAGTGAAGATTTTTGTATCCCATTACATGTGTGGACAGCAATTTGGAAAATGTTTGAGTGCCTAGGATTATGTTACAAGACAGTGAAAAACATTTTTTGACATGTGATATGTAAGTTCTAAAACAATGTTCCTATTCCATGTAATGAGAAACCCAAGACCTTTTTAGTGAAGATGTTGCCTCATCATATTATGGGCAACAGTCCATAATTCTGAACAGGAGTAACACATAATCTGCATTAGACTTCTGGATCATTTCTTTTTCTCCCTTTCTGGTCCAGTGAGTATTTAATTGTTTGTACACAATGGAACAGTCAGAGAGTTTGGGAGAGATCTTTCTTGCATAACATCTGGAAGTACTAGTGTCTTTTTTTCATGTTATTTTCGCTGTTCATATTTTGACCAGAGTTATTTCATCTTTGGTAAGAGATGAGAATTCCCTTGGAAAATTTCAGTTTTGACAAAGCAGTATGTTCTGGCCCAAATAACTCTTTGGTTGGAAAATTCCAAAGCATAGGCCACATTTCACAATATTGAATGTGACAGGTGTTCTCCACGTGTGATAATGTCTGATCAGTTTAGGCTGGCATTATAATGCAGTTACAACATATTTGGGATAACAGAACAAGTATCTGAAGGGAGAGCATAAAGAAGAGAGAGCCAGGCTATTTTGGTGCTCAGTGAGAGGACCAGAGGCAATGGGCACAAACTGAAACATGGGAGGTTCTCTCTGAATGTAAGGAAACACTTTTTTTTCTGTGAGGGTGACTGAACACAGGTTGCCCAGAGAGGTTATGGAGACTCCATCCTTGGAGACAGTCAAAAGCTGTCTGGGCATGGCTCTGCACAACCTGCTCTAGGTGGCCCCACTTGAATGGGAGGTTGGACCAGATCCCCTCCAGAGGTCCCTTCCAACCTCAACACTTGTGTGATTCTGTGAAATATCCCATTCACTTACTATGTTTGGAACAAATTCCTATATAGGAGGTAGAACAAGTTAATAATAAATACATGAAGATATTAAACCCAGGTATAATCTGTTTGGGTTTTTTTATTATTTTTTTTTTATTTAGAATAAAAGATGCAATGAATTTTATTCCTTGTTCCCTGCTCATTAGCTTGTTCTTACATACACTATTAAATAAGGGAGTAGCAAGATCTCTTAAACTGTAGGACAGACATCGGAAGGCAAGATTAATGTTTGGGTTACTTAATTCAGTCCGATGTTCCTCTGAAGTGTACTGTTTGTTACTCTACTTGTGGATTGTAGGGAGCTGGGTGTGAGAGCCAAAGTTATTCTTTTCAAACCTGCAATGACACTTCTGCACATAATGGCATAGAAGCTTTCTAAACACAGTACATTTCAGTCTGAATTGAAGTGAAATTCTGTATGTTGTTTTCTGTTGTGGTGGAAAATTGAAAAATAAATATTTCTGACTACCTATTTGGGAAGAAATACAAAAAAAGCTGTAGAATTTTTTAAAACCAAAATATTCAGTCAATTCAATATGTATTGTGATAAACCCCCTAAAAGCTGCTTAGTTTTGTATATAGCTATAGTCTGTGTAATCATATGGAATTGCAGCTGTTGCATTTATTTTGCTCTGGCTTATCATTCTCTTTATTATCAATTATGTCTTACCTGAATTAAATAATTAGTGTGTAGACTGTTTCTTACTCCATGTTTGTGCAATACATAACCTAATTGTCCCCATTCTTCCTTCAGAATTTGGGATGCAAAAGATAAAACAAAAATTAAAAAAAATCCTTCCTTCTGTTTTCTACACAGAGAAATTGTGCACTCTCTGTCATTAGAGATTTTTCAAGACCCAACTGCATAAAGCCTTGAGAAACCACACCAGTCCTCAGAGCTGATCAAGCTTTGAACTAGAGACCTCCTGAGATCCTTTCCAACCCAAAGTATCCTATGATCCCAGTCATCATAATTTCGATAATTGCCCTGCCAGTGAGGTGTGTTATGGTAGCATAGTACATCAGTAGCAAGTGTGTTGCTGTACAGTACAGGAGTCCTTGAAAATCATCACAAACTTGATTTGAAAAGAATAAATCTGTTTTTAAAGAATGCTCTATTGTACCATGTTAAAGTTAAGATGTTAATCAGGAAGTTAATTTATATTGGTAAGGGAATAGAAGTCTCTGAATAGTTTATTAGGTAGGCAGGGGTCAACCCCACCTTTCTTTACTCACATGAACAGACTCATATGTGGTCTTGAGCTCTGAAACTTGTAGTTTCTCAAGATTGAGAGGAAATCCTCTGACAAATTTGTTAAATACTTATGTAATTATTTCTTCTGTATTTCATTTAATCTCACACCATTTGTGTTTCTTTTTTTGTTTTCTTTCTGTGAAAGGTCAGTGTGAACCAATTACTCTGGAACTCTGTATGAACTTGCCTTACAACTATACTTATTACCCAAACTACCTGGGCCACAGGACACAGAAGGAAGCCTCTATCAGCTGGGAGTCTTCTCTTTTCCCAGCCTTGGTTCAGACCAACTGCTACAAGTACCTTATGTTTTTTGCCTGTACAATCTTAGTACCAAAATGTGACCCCCATACAAATCAGCGGATCCCACCCTGCAGGTAATATACAACACTTCATTTAATTCTTGACTGACATTCTGTCATATTAGTCTTTCCTAATTTTCTTTTTTCACTGAAAATGCCAGAAATTCTGCTTTGGAATTCCATAGCAGAAGGTAGAGAACCATATTTTATAAGATTATTAAATGCAGTTCATTGTACATGTGTGATATTATCTGAAATATTCAAAACAAGGAGAGGAATAGCAGTTCAGTAATTTTCAAAATGTATATATTGAATAGAATAGAATATTTTAGTTGGAAGGGACCTACAACGATCATCTAATCCAACTGCCTGACCAGTTCAGGGCTGACCCAAGTTAAAGCATGTTATTAAGGACATCCTCCAAATGCCTCTTAACCACTGACAGGCTTGGGGTGTAGAAATCTGTTCCAGTGTTTGACCACCCTCTCTGTAAAGAAATACTTCCTAATGTCCAGTCTAGACCTCCCCTGGTGCAGCTTTGAACCATTCCCATGCATCATATCACTGGATCCCAGGGAGGAGAGATCAGCACCTCCCTCTCCACTTCCCCTCCTCAGGAAGCTGTAGAGAGCAATGAGGTCACCTCTCAGCCGCCTTTTCTCAAAACTAGACAAGCCCAGAGTCCTTAGCTGCTCCTCATAGGACATTCCTTCCAGCCCTTTCACCAGCTTTATTGATCTCCTCTGGTCACATTCAAGGATCTTCACATCATTCCTAAATTGTGAGGCCCAGAACTGCACACAGTGCTCAAGGTGAGGCTGCACCAACACTGAATGCAGCAGGGTAATCACCTCTTTTGACTGGCTGGTTATGCTGTTTGATGCACCCCAGGATGCTGTTTGCCCTCTTGGATGCCAGGGCACACTGCTGACTCATGTTAAGCTTTCTGTCAGCCAGCACCCCCAGATCCCTTTCCTGCAGGGCTGCTCCCCAGCCACTGCTCTCCCAGTTTATCTTTGTGCCCAGAATTACTCCATCCTAGGTGCAGAATCCAGCATTTGGACTTGTTAAATTTCATCCCACTAATCACATCCCAGTGCTCCAATCTATCTAGATCCCTCTGCAAGGTCTCTTGTCCTCTCAGGAACGTCAGCAGCACCTCCCAGTTTCGTATCATCAGGAAACTTGCTAGCAGTAATTCAAGTCCTGCATCCAGACCATTGATAAATATGTTGAACAGAACTGACCCTAGAATTGAACCCAGAGGAACCAGTGACCAGTAGCCAGCCAGATGTAGCCTCATTCACTACAACACCTTGAGCTGTGCCCTTCATCCAGTTCTTCATGCAGCATGCCGTGAACCCACTCATCTCTCAGTTGGACAAATTGTCCAGATGCTGTGAGCTTTGTATGAAGCATTTTCCTTTTCTGTGTGTTTGATTAGAATTGCACCACTATAAAGAGTATTTAAACATAGAACCGATTCATTTAATTTGGAACATTAGCATTTGTAATAGTTCCTTGCATTAGGATATCACTTTATCTATGCAAAGCCCCATCCAAATACTATTAACAAAAACTGAGATTTTAACACATGCTTACCTTTCTAAATTAAAGGAGTGCCACATCAGATATAATTCTGAATTATAGACTGACTTAGGCTTTCTACTTGTCAGATTAACTTTTCTACAATCCTCATCAGTTAACATCACTGTACTTTTCAGGTTTATGGCTGTATCTATTTTAAAAGAAACTATGCTCTGTAAATCTTATGGCTTTGGTAGCAGCAGTTGTTGCAGGTTAGGAGAGTTAATAAACCTTATCAGCAGGCAGAGCGCTCTGAGCTACTGGCTGCTAGAGCCTTCTCATACTGTATTTCTGACTCTCTTATTAGGCTTACCCTGACAATATTGATCAATTAACATCTACTGTATTGAAAGAAAAGCGCACTGAAAATCGCAATACATGTCCTAAGATTTGCTGCCATGTGATATTGTTGACAAATAGCTAACATTTCTTTGTGTAGTGATGTGCTGCTTAGTGCAAGTTAAGAATAAGCCACAGGGAAATTTACTAAGATATTGCTTAATGCTCACACAGGGACCTAACAGGAAAGTTAGAATGTTGCATATGGGATAGCTGCTAAGTTTGTGCAAGCTCTGTTTCAGGCTTGCTTGTTTGAAAATCTAGTCTATCTGTTTGTTTGTTTGTTTGTTTGAAGAAAGTAGTATAATAAATAAAAATTGTGCTTATTCTAATGTAGAGGGACAAAAGTTAAATTATAGGCTCTTTGCTTCAGCAACTACATGCCTAGTTAACAGATTCTAGGAAGTATCACAATACAGTTGAATAGCCTTCAAATTTAAGGTATTAAACAGACAAAGAGGAACTTGTAGAAACTGTAGAATAGTTTAGTTTGAAGGAGACCTCTGGAAGTCATCTGGTCCAACTTCCTGCTCAAAGCAGGGTAACGTCACGTTTAGATCAGATTGAACATGCAACATTAAATTTTAAATCCTAGGATTCAAAGCTCTACTTTTATAACTGTTTTCATGTTTCGTTCTTATGTTAGATCGCAAGTAGTGAGTGGTTTTATCAGGAAGGGATAGCTTGGAGAGTCCCACTGAGATCTGTAGTATTTGCTTTACAGTAACATTTTAGGAAGAATTTCAGACACAGATATAACGTAAAAATGTAAAACATTTTAGAAATGAAAACACATATAGCCTCATACCAATAAGCTCTTGAGTTAATTGATAAATGCAGGGCAGAAAAAAATTTAAATACATTTGAGATATCAATATAAATATAAATCTACTCAACTAGAGTTTGAAGCTCCTAGAAGGCAGAATTCTGAGCATGGAAACTATATTCTGAGAATCTGCTGCTGCCTTTGCAAAATAACTGCCCTCTTCTTCAAAGATATCAGTGGTTGGTTGAGCTTAACAGGACATATGCATTGCTTTACCCGTCTTTTCCTGTAAATATGGAATGGAGTTCAGTGAATGCAGTTTTTCAGTGTTAAGCTTTTCAAGTCAAAGTTCACTTTCCAACCATGAATTGCAAATTCATGTTATAATTCTGCATCTGTTATAAAATATACTTATATCAGAGTTGTATTGGATTTTTTAACTGATCTGATCCTTTCATTCTAGGTGGTATAACTCAATGATTTTAATTCTACTCCCTCTCTATAAAACATCTGTCCCTGCTTTGCAACACTTTTCATTGTCTTTGTGTTATTAGTTTGGCTGTCATGCTGCTTTATTTTTTAATTAAAATGGTCTTCATGAAGATTTGTTCAAAGTAAAGAACACAGGTGAAGGTTTGTTTTTTTTTTTTAAGAACTGAACTTGCCGTTACTGAGGCCGTTCATTGATTTAGCAAGTATGTTTTCAAATTCTGAACAGTATTCTTCATCTCTGATAAGACATTGGTAATATTAGTCCAGGTCTGGTGAAATAATCTTTGAAGGTGTGTGCTGGGTTCTCTGGTGAGATTTCTCTGCTTTGTGTTGTGTACTCTTGTTAACAGTTAACTTGTTAGATTGATTCATAGACAGTAGCACAGAAGAGATTTGACTGAAAAGTAGAGAAAGAAGTCTGTTACCAAGGTATTCTGATACCCCAGCTATGAGACTTGCTCTTCGATTTTCGTAGCAGTAATGCAATATCTTCCACACCCACTGTGGTGGGCACTACTTTGAAGATTATCTACATTTTAATTCTTTCACAACAGACTGACAACTAAATGGCTTGCAATAGCTTTTGGAAAAGGTCAGCTTTGGCCAAAGATTTGAGTGTGCAGAGAACACAGGACGGAAATGGCTTAGATGTCTCAGCTAACAAAATCAAATTTTTAAAATGTATTCAGCATATTTTTGTTGTTGGTTTGGGGTTTTTGTCAGTAGTAAATAAAAATTCTGACATTCAGAAAGCTGAGGTTACGAAGTTTTGTGAGTCAACCTTTCTCATATTGAGGAGGATCTAAAAGGAGAGTCTGTAACTGTTGCGTGGTTAACCAATGTCAATCCATTCATCCATTCCTTCCAGCTGCTCAACTCAATAGTGAATTATTTGGTGTGGAAAAACATTGACTCTTCTTCATGCAATCCTCCAAACCAAAATTAAATCTGAGAAGATTAATAACGTATTGTTTTCTCAAAAGACCATAAAATAATTGATCCTAAATGGATCTGTTTTCTTGGTTTTGGCCATTGCATTTCTTGAAGCTTATTGCAGGAAAAACAAATGGTCTGTTGGTCAAAACAAAGGAAAATGAGTGGGATAAAATGTCTTCCACGAAAGGAGTGTCTGTTCCTAGAAGAAAGATCTGGAAAAATTAAACTAATTAAATAAAAGGCAAGTTAAAAGTCACATGAAGGAAACTGAAAAAAATAGAAATGGGTGGGATCCTACTGTTGAATATTTTTCAACCTATAAGAACAAAGGAGAACTTTCTTTGAAACAGTAGGAGAAAGTCCAAATGATTATAGGTTTAGAAAATATGATCTAAAAGGTGCAATTAAATGAATTCCTGAGCCTAGAAACAAGAGAAGGCTTGGGGAGACATCATAGCCTTCAAGTAGGTAAATGTGAGCTTCCATGCTCACTGAGGTTAAACCATGAAGCAATGGGTTTAAAGTACATCAGGAGAGCTATAGTTCAGATATAAGGAAAATAATAGGTATCTACATATTAGAATGAGTGATAAGGAAGTATATGAAATCTTGTTAACTGAAAAGTTTTTAAGAACAGCTCAGACAAATACCTGTTAAGCATTATGCATGTTTCTATTTGGAGGAAGAGAGGAAAAAGATGTTGGGGTTCCTAATCCCATACTGCCTAGTTAATATTCCACAAAAATAATAATAATAAAAAAACTGACGCAAAAGAGAGGCAGTTGAAACAAACAGGGATTCAAAATACCACAGATACAAGACGAGACTATTGAACAGCACGTCAACTATGATTCCAGACAAAAGTAGTTAAATGTTTAAAATAATGCTTAAAATAACAGGGCATTTTTCTGTTATGCATTTTCTCTTTGTACTTTTGAAGCATTTGACACTGGATGTTTTGAGGGACAGGATATTAATCTAGATGGACTGAACTAAGTTTGCATGGTGAGTCCTCTCTTTCTATTGTTAAAAAAAAAACAAACAAAACAGCAGGAGGGCTATATTCATGCCTTTTTCCAGGTTTGATACAAGCTTCTGTTGCTCTGACAACATTTTCAAGACTAAGTTGATCTGTGCTTTGATTTTTCCCAAAACTTTTAATTTTCTTGAATTCTTTGGGGGGGTTCTTTGCTCTTTTGTTTGCAGGTTTAAATATTTTGTCCTTCTGAAACTACATGATTTGTGAGGTAGCCTCATCAGAAGAGATAGAATTTAACTGGTAAAAAAATGTATCTGGCTTTTTTTCCTGACAGAGGGCAGTTAGTGCTTCTTAAAAAAGGTTCTCTGCCACCCCTTACAGAGGAGAGGATGTTTGTAAGTAGTTATATTTGGCTATTATGTTACAATTCAGCTAATAGTCTGCATATAATAACTTGACATAATGTTTCAACAGTAGCAACATATCTTTTGATATATATTTTTTTTTTTTTTAATGTAAAGAAATCTGATTAGCTGATTCGTCCTTGGCCTTCATCTTTAGCTTTGTCTAGGATTATTAACTTCCACTAACTGGGAATTGCTAAGACTTTTCACTCAGTTACTTTGTGCAATTCCACTTTGTCTCCTCAGGACATTATGTGTACAGTCTAAGGAACGCTGTGAGTCTGTGCTTGGGATTGTAGGTCTGCAGTGGCCAGAAGATACTGACTGCACGCAGTTTCCAGATGAGAACTCAGACAACCAAACTTGTCTAACACCAGATGAAGATGTAGAAGGTAACTCCCATAAATACATGTAAATTAAAGATTTAATTAGGTTCCCAAAGTCACTGATTTTTTTAATCCCATACCTCCTCTTTAAATTATAATACTTAAACTGCAGAAACTATTCCAACCCAGGTTTCAGGGAATCTGGATTTGAAGTTTGAAGATAAGAGGAAGTTGTCATAAGAAATCTATTCGAAGGAAGGATCAATTACCTACCCTCCATCTATGAAAGTCAGAGTTCTGAGATTCGTTGCTGATACCACACTTACTGCTTGCTTGTGTTTATATGTCACTTTTTTACCTATTTAAACAATATAATCATCCTTTTCTAACCAGGAGACAGACTCTTGGCAATCTTAAAAAAGCTGAGCCCCACAACAGCTCTGAGAAAAATATTGTAATGTTAGGGTCTTTGCCAGCTATTATTTGCTCTTCGTTTTTGTTTGGGGAAAGTTTTGTAGAGAGTTGTGCCAAACCAGCTTCAGTAGCAACTAACCAACTAACGAATTTCAGTTTTTGAGTTCAGCCATGATACTAATCATTGTGGTTACGAACATGGCACAAAAGAATGAAATTGCCTTAAATGCTTCTAGATATTCTCTGTATGTATGAAGAGAGAAACTGTGCAGCTTTTCCATCTGCAGCGGTCATTGGATGTGAGATCTGTGAGGATTCTGACATGCCTTTTCTCTTTCTTGCCTAAACACCAGTAAAGTAGCTGGGAAAATAGCGAGCTGATGTGTGCTACAGTGTGTGCAATATAATGATCGTGTTCAGTTCTCACTCTTCTCCTTCTACTCACCAACACACTGATGACAGTCTTTTCACAACCTTGCTCTTGCTCAGAGAAAGCGATGGGCGAAAGCTAGTTAGTCTATAGTTCTTTTAGGGAAGATGTATTGCTGTGAATATAGTGAAGGAATCACGAAAACCAGTAAATCAGTTAGTGCTATTTCTTCAAGCAAAGTCCATGTGCACAAATGTCACTGTGAGGATTTTATAAAGATGTGTAATACCATGGTAATTAAATCCTCTGCCATGGGACTCTTGAGAGACAAGGAGATGATTTCCCTCTACAGCAGTGGGCTGATGGAAAGGAATTGTCCATTGTTATACAGCAGTGTGTAGGAAAGGAAAACACAACAAGGTGAGTTAAAGAAAAATAACGTGATTTATTTTTCTTAGGTATCAAATGTCTTTTAACCTTTCTCCCCATGTTATTAGATCATTTGGCTTTGAAATGTAACATAGAATGGTTATACTGCTGCATACAGGACTCATGTGTGCCTTTTCTAGAGATAAATTCTCTTCACTTATAAAAATTATAATTTAAAAAAATTAAAAGACTCTCCTTAGTAAGCTGATTCACTGCTTATTGATCGTCTTAGCACTGAAATAGATATTCCTGGAAAATCAGTGAAAAAGGAGAGGGTTTTAGTATTCTTTGAGAAACTGTGTAACTAATTAAGGGGTCTTATCAGAGTTGTTTTGGGTTTATCTACTGCTAGAATTTTATGTTGATTCAATGCCAAATTTCCACTGACTGCCAGTGCTGGTTAGAAAAGTCTTCCCTGGGAAGTTTTAAATCTTATATAAACATTTCTGGAAAAAACCCACATGTAACAAAAGAAATTAAGCTTCTGAGAGCATTTTAAATGCTTATGATTACAAAATATAGGTGATTTTCCAACTTAAGCTATAATTGGTAGAGTTATTACAATGTTCTGAATTGCTTAACTTCTCTTCCAGGCAGTGCTGAATCCCAGAATATTGCTGGCCAAGACAGTATGCATTGTAAACTTAGTTATTTTTCTTGATGAGTTATTCTTAAATATTGGTAGTATAGTTTACATGCCTTTTATTATTAATTTCCCAAGGCTCCTAAGTTCATTGATGATATTTTTGGTACAACTCTTTATTGAATCCTGGAATTTACCCAAGGAAATGCATGCTATTAAATATCTGAGAGATTTTGCAGGAAGGAAAAAAAAATAAGGCAACATATGATGGAGGTTGTATGTCAAAGTCAATGACATATACTGTGTGAAAAAATGAGTGTGTTTTTCAAAACCACCTAAATAAAGCTTTCTCAAAATGGTACTTTCTAAGATGAGGCAGAAGCAATGTAAGGGTTTATTAGTGGACATTTATTGGTGGTTTTATTAATTTAAATAACCACACAATTGCAAAAAAAAAAATATATTTTATGTTGGGGATCTGTTATACTCGTTTCAATACATCAGATGATCTGTTTCTGCTTCCCACAACACCACAATGGTGGGAAAAGTAGCTAGGAAATCCATGCCTACAATCTAAATGTTGTATGCCAGTTATTTGGCAAAGCTTTGAAATTTGACAAAGGGTAGCATGTGAGGGAGAGCTTTGGAAAATATTGCTCCACCCTATCCACAATGCAATTGTTAAGAGTCTTGCCTGCTACATAGTTCCAGTTTAGTATCGCGCAAGCTTTCTATTCCTGTCATTACCCTTCTGAAACAGTCACAGTGATAAATAAGTAAGTATGCATGTGATGATTAAACTTGCAGCTTACGGAGTTTTGTTTCCCCCTGTTCCTTGTCATTGACAGAATGCTCACCCAGTCACTTCAAGTGCCGTTCTGGGAGATGTGTCCTGGCATCCAGAAGATGTGATGGTCAAGCTGACTGTGAGGATGATAGTGATGAGGACAGCTGTGGTAAATAAATTTGATGAGTTGGATCTTTTGAATGGAGAGTAGTTGAAGCATTAGAAAATGAGTTTTATTTTTCCTTCGGTTCTTTGAACCATAGGATGACAGTTCAGAGGATAAACCCCTTTTTCTGTAAGAAAAATATGTCTGAAAGTGTTGGGGTTTTTTTAAGACTTGTGGCAGTAAAAATACTTTAGCAAGCATCCTTCTTGATTAATGTCAACACAATTAATGATATTTGATCATTTAGATTCTGCTAACCGTATTCCAGGATGTTTGAGTATTCTTTTAGCAATCAAGATAAAAAATACTGCAGATTTCATTCATTTGATATTGCTGGAGGTTGTACTGAGCTGAAACATGATTTTCTGGAAGTTTAAATCTTTCATTCATAAATATAGTTTTAAATTTATACACGGTAATGGTCTCCTTATGATGTATTGACAAAAGATCTGTGTTGCTGAAGTGGATTCTTGGTAAGGGTCAAGAATTACATGTTTTTTTTAGATTGGTCAACCTCAAGCTGTAGCTACAAGGATGAAGTGGTAACCACAAAGTTTATTCTCCTGTATATTTCTGAGTTCACTTACAGTAGAGATGCTCTCGATTTTTAACTTAAGCGGATGTGTTGAGCTTGAGAATAACTGATAAATCTCTTGGTTACTATTTATTCTTGTACGTGCTGGCAGGAGAATTTTGAGGAGGAGATGGGAGTTTATACTATTTCTTTGTGTGATTAAGGTGTAGCTTCCATGGAGTTCTGCATGCTGGCCTGGCATCCCTAGGGGCAAAGAGAATAATTCTAAATCACTAAGGATTTAGAGAAGAGATGTGAATATGAGTAAAGGATTAGAAAACATTCTAGCCGAGTAGGGCTAAAGTGCACAACTTGTTGGGTTTTTTTTAACAGAGCAGGGTAAGCAGGAAGCAAAGTTTATGTGAGAAACAAAACTGTGGTAGTAAAAGACTTTCTATTCAGCTGCACAAAATTAAAATAAGATCCAAGACCTGAAAGCTGAACTAGGCTAAAATTCAAGCTTAACAGCACTACACTATGCTGCTTTTTTTAAGAACAGGTTGTTTTAATGATTGGAGTAACCAAGGGGTTATTTATCACTAAGGTGTGATATATTCTCAGTCTCTAAGAGTTTTCATATCACACTTGTATTGTCTCTCCTCTTGCTCCCCTTGCAAAAAGAAAAGAAGACATGCTCACTGAAACAGGACTTATTACCAAGTCATTCTCTTGTTAATATTATAAAGAAAAGGCAGAGCTGATGATCACAGTGACTCTTTCAGAGTTTGTTATCTCTTTACCTTTGAATCAATTGTCTCAATTGTCCTCCCTGCCAAATATTCTTTGTTGCCACCTATTCTTAACTCCTTAGAACACTAATTGCTTTGCGTCTTTTAGGATAATTTTATTCTCCTAGACATTAATACATGAAATATTGCTCTTATATATAACATTCATTTCTTGAGTGGATCGCTCTCTGTCTCTGTAGTCTAGACAGAATGTCACTAGCAATCAGCAGAATTCTTATCAGTTTCTATAAATATGAAGACTGTATCTGCTAGGAAATTACCACTGTCAGAATGACATTACATTGACCAGGGGTAATACTGTTACCAAAGAACAGAAAGTCATTGTAGGGCTCCAGAAGC
Organism: Phaethon lepturus; assembly: GCF_000687285.1. Taxonomy (NCBI): domain Eukaryota; kingdom Metazoa; phylum Chordata; class Aves; order Phaethontiformes; family Phaethontidae; genus Phaethon; species Phaethon lepturus. Next base: position 87,508 of record NW_010513965.1, read on the forward strand.
AGCTGTCTCTGACTCTTTCATACTCCATGTGTGCAGGACAAAATCAGAACTTGACGATCTTTCCATGTGTAAATGGCTAGCTTACATTGTATTAGATTTATCCTTTGAAATTGGTCCTATACCATTAAATAACAGTCAGCATTTAAATCAAAAACCTTGTATTTGAAGTGTCTTAAATGAGAGGCATGGAACAACTTCACAGCGCAGGGAAGAGGAGGCTGGAAAAGACTAGCTACAGCTTTTGGGTGCTCGAGCTACTCTGGCCAAAAATATAAGGTAGAACAGTCCACATGGACTAAGCTGCATTCTGCCCATGCAGAGCAGCGCTGTATTCAGCACCTGCTGTTTCCTTCTGTTAGGAATCCCTGTTATACTTTCACATGATCTTTGTGAGAGCAAATCTCACCCATGCAATTGCATCAAAATCCCAAGACTTTAGTACCATTTAGACTAGGATTTGTGGAGAAAATTTTACCCATATTTCTGAATGTGAGAATTCTAAGTGTATTTCAGTAAAGTGTGAGAAAGGTAGTTTCTGAAAATGATGATGATGATGATAGATGTCAAGAGAGTGTTTGGTATTAAATATGCTTGATTGTAATTGATCATATTAATTTACTGGCTGCTGAACAATGCCTCTGGCAGAGAGCAGAAGAGAGTTCTAGAAAAGTACTAAAGTAATTGAGGACGTAAGATTCAAAATCAGTATTGTCCTTCACTATTTTCTGCAATCTGAGTTCTGACTGTAGTCTTTTAAGACTACCACATTTTTCTCTCAACTAATGTTAATGACTTAATAACAATTGCATGGGGAATATATGAGTGAATAATAAAAGGTAACCAGCCTCATATTTTGAAGAAGAATGAAGGTAACAACATATGTGAATCCCTACCTCTTTCCAAAACACATGCTTTAGATGGGGATAATGTAAATGGACAAGTTTTCCTACCTCCATTTGCACTTCATTTCATTGTCATTAAATTAAAAATGTATGTCACAAAAAATTTAGAGAAGATATATAAGTACACCAAATGGTAGATGGCTTCTACCAACAAAACAGTATATTTGAGCACTGAATTCAGTAAGTAGTGAATTTTTCTGATGGAATTGTCTCTATATTTGTCTATATTGTACTCAAAGATAAATTTTGGAGAGTCATGGTACACTTCACAGTGTAACGCTGTAATGTGTGATGAAGGGGAAAAGCAAACATGTATTTAATTAATTGTAAACACTCTGCTAAAAATTGCAAGGTTTATAAATTATATTTTTTTAAGCTTTTTATTTTATTTTCATATCAAGTTCCTAACATGATAGACATTCTTTGTTCTTTATTAGAGTAAAGGTTTTGTTTGATTTCAATTAATTTTTCATTAATAGTTATAACAAATATTGTCAAGAAAGAGACCTGGAAAATGGTGATACACAAGAAAGTTCTTTGATCATGTGGAATTAGTTTCACAGGTTCAAGGATATTTATTACTCTGTGCTGTAACATTTATTTACATGGCTTTTTGAATCTAAACAAAATCAAGCATTCCACACATCCAGTTACAGTTAAAACATGAGTAGATTTTTTTCAGTAATTATATGGACTAGTACTGATTTTCTGGTTCATGTTTATAAAATAAACATTTCTTGTAAATGTTTCTTGGAAACAACCTTTCTGCTTAGTAACTTTCTGCTGATATGCTGCTGTAGTTCCAGGTCCAAGCAAACGGAGGTTCTGCTTCAAATGCTGTTTGTGAGCTTATACCTCAAGTATTTGCGTGTGGGGACATCAGGGCTGTCACCTGAATTTGAGCTTGGATTAAAGTGAAAACCAATATTATCATCTACAAAACAGGCCAAACAAAGCAATCAAACCACCTGTTTTAGTCAGGAGAACACGTCGTCTTTATGGCTTCCTATAAAACCAGAATGTCATATGTGCAGGACTTTACTATGTCTAAGTATTTAAATTGGTATCACAGTGAAGTTCTTTATTAGTTGATGGAAATAAATCTTGAAATAAAACATGAGAAAACACTTTTCTAAAATGTACCTTGGGCCATTCTTAATTTCCTCTAGCAGACTAACAGGAATTTTACTGTCAAAGCCCTTTGACACAGTTTTATAAGTATTCCTCTTGAAATCAGAGAGACTGGTTAGTTGGACTTTGAAGAGACAATAATGCAGTGTGCTCCCTGCATAATAAGGAGCCCTCTTGAAGATTCATACAGCCATTGGGTCTTTCTAATCTTTTCAAACTGGTTTTGTCTCATATTATGGAACTAGGAAAACTGTTTGTGGTCCATACTTAACAGCATCTCTCTACCTTTCACTGTGATCTGCATTAGATTCTGTATCAGCACTGCCAGAAAAAATTACATAATCTACACTGTTTCGTGGAGATTCCATGCTGTCATAGGATTTGCTTTTGAAAGACCAAAGGTCTGTGCAGTATGCTTTTGAAGGAAACTCTACAGAATTCAGGATTCGAAAAGTTTATCTATTACTAGTAAATGTATTTCATGAGTAGTGGTATATGGGTTTTGAGCTAATTAAGCTAATGCCTAAACCATTACTATGTATGTGCAGCATAACATAGATTTAAAAAGCACTGAAGTATCATGAAGTGTTATATATTTTATATCCATTTATCAAGTGTGCACTGTGACAATATTGTTTCCATTTCTTCATTAGTAACTATTTGTGGTACCTTTTAAAACTTATATTGCAAGTGAAAATGTTTTTGGTGCTTCAGGATTATTAAAGAAGGAGAAAACAGTTGATGTGATATTGCACGCCAAGTCTTTCAAAACTGTGCTTCTCTGCCTTCAGGTTGTAGAGAAAGGGGTCTTTGGGAGTGTCCTTTGAAGAAGGTGTGCATCAAACACACTATGATCTGTGATGGTTTCCCAGACTGCCCTGACATGATGGATGAAAAGAACTGCTGTAAGGGTTTATGTAGTCTGCTAATCCCATAAAGGGCTGATCATATTTTTTGGGATCTTGGGGTGCAAAATAAATGAAAGTAAAAAGGTTTTCTACAGACAGAAAGGCTTAGTCATTCCCTCAGTTTCCCAATCACAGAATCACAGAAACACTAGGTTGGAAAGGACCTTCAAGATCATCAAGTCCAACCATTAATCCAGCGCCACCATGTCCCCTAAACCATGTCCTGAAGCGCCACATCCACACGTTTCTTGAACACTTCCAGAGATGGCGACTCCACCACCTCCCTGGGCAGCCTGTTCCAATGCCTGACCACCCTCTCAGTGAAGAAATTTTTCCTAATATCCAATCTAAACCTCCCCTGGCGCAACTTGAGGCCATTTCCTCTTGTCCTATTGCTAGTTACTTGGGAGAAGAGACCAACACCCTCGTCGCCACAACCCCCTTTCAGGTAGTTGTAGAGAGCGATAAGGTCTCCCCTCAGCCTCCTCTTCTCCAGACTAAACAACCCCAGTTCCCTCAGCTGCTCCTCATAAGACTTGTGCTCCAGCTTCGTTGCCCTTCTCTGGACACGCTCCAGCACCTCAGCGTCCTTCTTGTAGTGAGGGGCCCAAAACTGAACACAGGATTCAAGGTGCGGCCTCACCAGTGCCGAGTACAGGGGCACGATCACTTCCCTCAGTTTTTCTATAGCACCAATTATCTTTTGCCTCATCTTGTGTCCTCTGTTGTTCACATCCTTCGATCCTTGCTGAATATATATATTTGCCAAATAATTGGCAGCCTGCATATATCGCTAGATCTAACTTTGTTTCTTTTTGGGAAGAAGCAGCTCACAGAATGTTTCTTAATCTGATTTTCATTGTGACGATTATACCATTTGACTTCTAAGTGGCCTGTGTGCTGTAATCTAAGAAAATGAAGGTGGTATTAAAGTGAATTGCTCATGATCACACATTAAGATCATGGCAGAGAAAAGATTCTCCAGGGGCTTAGGTTAAGCTAGTCTATAATTACCAGGCTATATTTCCTCCCTGCTTTTTTGTCATGGCTTGAATATTGCAAAATGACAGCAAATTTTCCTCAGCTGAGGGCTTCCAGTTTTTGAAATATGCTGTCTCTGGAAGGCAGAATTAGAGAGCTTTTTCTAGTTTTGCATGCTTTATTCCAGAACCAGAAAGATCACTTATGTCAGAGTAGGCAGCACTGCCTGCTCTATCTGCATGGTTTTCACTGTGAAGTATATTTTTTGCACTAGTGTTGCAAATAAATGCTTTGTTTGTATGGCAGTATAGATGCTATACAACAGGCAGACATAGGCACAGCAGAATGCATCTTCCTTCCACACATTATCTCCCTCTCTGGCCATGCCCCACACCCCCCAGCTCTCAAAATTCCCTAATGTTGGGGTTTATAGAATCTGGAAGAGAAGTGTGTTAGTGAGGAGGGTATTGTAATACTACACACCTGCCTTTTGGGAGAGGGTTTGTTATGGTTGGGGAAAACCTTGAAGTCACTTGCAAATGGAAGTTCTTGTAGTTTGTGAACGGGACAGAGATTCAGGAAATCTCTGCCTAATGCTGCCAGCTGGCAAACAACTGTGAACTGGAGCATGTCTATCTGTACATCAGTTCCTCATCTCTAAAGCGGAGATAAAAATAATTCCATGATTTTAAATAACAAAGAAGGATCCAAAAGTGAATATAGAATTGCTGTGGATGAAAGGAAATAATTTTTTTCAATAGAGCATGAAGAAATAAATGCATTTGGAGTTGTCTCCTAAAAAGCATGGACCACAATATTCTCACTTAAAGCTTGTGAGAAGCTTAGACAGGTTTCATACGATAAGACCACAAATAATACTAAGTAATCACAGATCTTGCCATTTCCAGACACCTATCCTTCCCTTTGAATTGCGATGCCCTCGGACACTGTGTAGCAGAAACCACCTTCTGTCTCTGTGATGTTCATCATGAATTTTGTTGCAAATCTGTCTCACTTTCTTGCTCCTTAAATCTCATCTGTGCCTACCTTCACCTTCCTCATTTTTTTCGTTCTCAATGTGAACTCCATGTTGATAATTCCTTTCTCAGAGTGAAACATGTTTTCATCCTTGCAGCGTTTTGTGAAGAGAATGAACTTGAATGTGCCAATCATGAATGTGTGCCACGTGAGCTCTGGTGTGATGGGCAAGCAGACTGCAGTGACAGCTCAGATGAATGGGACTGTGGTAAGCAGCCGCTGTGGTGCACTCTGTCTGGAAGCGATGTTTGGGTGACAGTAGTAATCACTGATGATTGGATTTAGAATACAATTGCAGTGGTGGAGAGATGACTCTCTCTATTACCAGAAGGAGACTGGGTTGAGGTTGGGAAAGCATGAAAGAAAGTGTGCAAAAGAGAAAGGAGAAGCTCAGTATGAAGTGTCATAGTGCAAAGGTGTAAAAAAGCGTTATGGCAGGGAACTTCTAAAATGTGCAGATGGTGGCTAAAACATGGAAACTGTTGTGGGTAGAAGAGAGAGTAGGGAGATGTTCAGATGTAGAATCCATCTGGGCAAAACTTCTAAGCCCTGATTCTGTACTTTTATGTATTGTTAAAGTAGAACTCTCCAAGTGTTATTCTTTAAATAAAAATGAAGATGGATTTAAAAAAAAATTACACTGAAAAAAAGCAGGATGGAAAGTGGTAGTATGTCCTCTGAGATTTCACTGAGTTAATATGTATTTCTGTACATGACAGTAGTTTATATTACTAAGTTTTGAGATCCTTTGTATGTAATTTTAAATACAGAAAAAAGGTGTACTGTGGTTTACAGAAGCAAATATTTTGTATTCATATTGGAGTAGATTGCATAAATATTTTAAAATATTTAACATTGTATGAACATTAATAAACAATGGCATTTAATAAAACCTATGCAACAGAGAACTGTTCTAGAAATGCTATTTGAAAAGGAGTAACCTAGGATAAATACATACCTTTCTCATGGGGAGAGAAGCAAAAGCACCTTCAGCATATAGGAAAAATGCATAATGACTGGCTATGTTAAGATTAGTACTATCAAAGCAAAAGTCAGAGGAACAGTTTAACTAAAACCAGTATGTATTTGGGGAAGAAATGCACGCAACCCAACATCTTTTAAGTGATCCTAGAGAGATGTAAATTTCCATTTTGGGCCACTTTGAGGAGCTTTTTCTGTGTGATAAAAGCAGTTCACACACTTTTATATGGATTAAGAAAGAAGCAACGGTCATGATCTTTCTTGTAAACAGTAGATTTTTTTCTTCCTCTAATTACACCCACATATTGTCATAACAGAAGCAGTGCATATTACTGAGAATCAAATGATGGTATCATTCTCATGTCAGGCAGCATTCATCCCACAAATTATTTTAGTAATTTCAGTTGGACTATTTGTGGGTTAAAACGTCATTTAGCAAGATTAAGGCTATCAGAAACCCATGTGAACCTGTGCTGGTGAGTCAAGAGTATTCTGGTTTGTTTTAATCCTCAAGATGCCTTTGTTGTTTACTGTCTCCTGCTGTTCAATGTTAGCAAGGTTCTGATAGCCATGGTTGCCTTGGTTTTAAATTATATAGCTATTGAGCATATAAAATCAGCAAAATGCCAGCATCTTGGAAAACTCTTTTGACTGTAGCTGTATGTTTTCAGTATGCCATTTGTAAAACTAATAATGTGAAATAATAATGAAGTTTTTTTTTTGTTGTTTTTGTTTTTTGCAGTTACCCTGTCTAAAAACGTGAATTCCTTGATGTTCCTGACCATTCACAGGTCGGCTGCTGATAACCATGTTTGTGCTGATGAGTGGCAAGAAAACTTAAGCCAACTGGCCTGCAATCAGATGGGTTTAGGGTAAGGTCAGTAGTTTGTAGCATTGATGAATTTCTTAGGACAATTGGAGTGCTGGAGTTAGATGTGAATCATCATTGAAAACTGCAATGTTAGACCTAGTGTGGAAATGGTTCATAGAGAAAAGAGGTAATGAAATTTTGTGAACTATAGAAGGAAGAAAAGCTCACTAACTTCTAGGCACTTTCACTTTATAAACATTACATGATTGTTATTAAAAGAGTGTGTTGAAAAGATAATGATGTCTTGCCACGCCCCAATATTTGAACTTGCAGTTATTACTGAGGCTCAGAATTTTTTGGCAATGTGATACTCTGTGTCTTCCTAAAGAATTAAAACAGACTTGTATTAGGAAACACAGGAAAATTTCGCTGCATTCATTTGTGTTCTGCAATAAGTACTGTGAGCTAGGAAAGCAGATATATTTGACTTCGGTATCTCTGAACAACAAATTTTTAAAGATAGATCTTTCTGTGTGGAACTCAAAAAAAAAAAAAGATAGCCTCTACACATCTTTCTTATTGCATGCACAGTAAAGTAATAGCTGCTTTATGGAATAGTTGATGTGATGTATAACTGTTGGATGAAACACAAGTTCATCTGCTCTGATATCCAAAGCTGTCTTCTGCTAGGAGAAGAAAAACCTGATGGTATAGAAGGATATCTTTTGTCAGTGTCTGATCCCCAAACTGGATTAAGAAGTGTCTTTTCGGTCTGCCTTTTACCACTACATATACTGACATGCAATCTTGTTCTTTGTACCTTTCTCAAAAAACACAGGAGGAATAAAGACCCTGGGTTACAGTGTCTGCAGTTAACCTACTCTGTATTGCCTTGCACTGCATGGTTGCTTGACACCAGTTCTAACAGATGTCCTGAATCCAAGATCACCTGTGCTGAATGGAATGCCTGCCATTCTAACACACAATTCTATACTTCTCTAGCTAGTTTATTATATCTAAATAATACTGACATTATCTTTATGCTTTAACTTTATATAACATCCTAATAATCTTAAACTCCTTTGTTACCTCCAAAAATAATTATTGCTTTTACAACTACTTTCTTGTCTAAGAACAAACCTATGATCTTAACATTAAGAATGTTTTTCTTCTTAATATTTAAGTCTCATAGTCCTAACACAAAATTTGCTTAACTTTCCTGTGATGCTTGCTGCTAGGAAAATGAAAAAGGTATTAAATTATCACAAGACCCCCGATTCCTTCCTTTCTTCAGAGATGTGCCTAGGCTGAAATTATCATGAGTAGAAACTTATACCTTTCTGCTTCTTCATTGTGGCTTGCTAACAGATGTTATCAGTCCTATCACTTTTAAGAAAGGTATGACACACAAATAATTATTAAATCTCACAAATCCATTTTCTAACGGGAAGATATTCTAAAAATCAATATTTCTACAAATTCTTTTTTGTGGACACAGGTGATTGTGTGAAGGGCAGTGGGAAATTCTAGTTCAAATCTGAAGTCTACAGCTTCAGTCTGACTCTAATACTAATTTCTAATTCTTCCTTGCAGTACTTCAGACAACCAAAGTAGTATTTGTCTTTCCTTTCTTAATGTCTGATTTTGTCAATGACCTGAAGCTTGATTTTCTTAGCTATTCTGCAAGTTTTTCTGAAGTGGTGCTGCCAAAACTACAGTAAATTAGCTTTGAAGAAGATCTGTAGGAAAGAGATTATAATGTATTCACCAGAACTAATTTCAAAAAGGAGTAATATGAGTTAATATAATTATTTAATTATTTTTTAACATTGCATAGGGGTTCAGTGAAAATGTCGCAGAGGGTAACATTTTCTGTATGGTGAAGTGGAAGACTGAATGAAAAATTGGAGTTCCATGCCACTGTGAAATCTGATCTAAAGCCATGAACTTCATCCGTTGGCCATTATGTCCTGCATACATTATTTATTTGAGTTATGATAACAAGAAAGTCTAAATGTGAGGTTGATAACATTGGTGTATTTAATAAGCTATTTCCAGTCATCATTGAGGGTGCAGGTAAATTAGACTGTATATTGCACAGAGCTCAACTGATGATGAAAAAAAGTCCTTTTTACCCATTTTTTTTTTTAATAAATACAATGTATTTTAAGCACTGCTTTTCTTCATGTATTCCCAATGGGAAATATTTCATTTTACTCCTTCAGAAAATTAAAGCTGTGAATATAGAAATTCTGTCCATATTATAGTACACTGCTATATATAGCCCCAGTTTTGTGGCTATGCAGATTTCTTTAATAATGACTTATGATGATAGCTGATTTTGATTTAATAGTTCTCTTGTTCATTCTTAGAGAACAGTAGTTCTCTAAGCACATGAGCTATCAAAGTTGAGACTTCTTAGTACCTTAGACCAGGAATTACAATGAGTGGTAGCATATGGTATTTTTTTTTCCTGTAAAGGTCTGCAAACTATTTTTCATAACTGTGTCTGGTGCTTTCCCAAGTGACAACTCCCAGTTGCTATATAATGTGGTGATGTTTAAAATATGAGAGCAATGTCCTTCTAACAGCTTATAGATTTTAAAAAAATTCTTCAGCCTAAATTAATCTGAAAAAAATGATGATAATTTAATAACAGTGGTTAAAGCTAGGTTAATTTAGCTGACAGTGGTAACACATTTTACAGAATAACAGTTTATTTGGGAGGTATAAGCATTGTGTCTGAAGCGACATTAAAGGTAATTCTATTCTGCCTATTGCACAAAATTTGACCTATTTTCCTGGCTGTTGGCCAGTTCTAATTCCACAGATATGTTTCTCCAGTTTTTCACAGCACAATGCGTGCGATGTGTTGTGTGATGCATGATGCAACGTCACAGAAAACTGTGCAAGTTCCATGCATTGTCTGAAAGGCTTTGGACTAATGGTGGCTATTGCTCGAGTTATGCAATGTGTATTCTTAGCAGTTCTTATGTTTTCCTCTAGTGCAAAAAGAATGTTAGATACGAAGTAAACTTTTGTTTATAATGCTAAGAGCCTAATGGGAACTGTTTGCTCAAGTATCAGGTTTCATAATTTACAGCCAGAGAGGACTATCAGATGACCTGATACTGACTGCCTGTTCATCTCAGGACAGATAATTTTGTTCAGAGACGGAGTCCCAGATTTAAATACAGTAAAGCATGTCTCTTGCAATTAGGTTTCCTGCTAACACAGGTAGAGAATGGAACAGCAATCACCATCACTGTCTCAGATCAAGGGTTAGCTATATCTTGGTGTGTGCTGCAGAGGCTATGCTGCTGAAGATGGGCATGCTGTGCAGGTGCAGAAGATTGTGTTAGAAGACTGTAGATGTCTGATGTTTAGTTGAAGAAAACCATTTTCATATATTCTGAAGTCCATGTTCTTTGTTGATGAGATGGTGATCATAAAACCATGGTCTGCTTAGATCTGAAATTTGACAAAAACAGAAGTTAGTGGAGTTGTTCTGTTACTCTATGGCAATGTAGTGGAATAGTTTGTCTGTCTTTCGTGCACTAGGATGAGATAACAAATGTAATAATGATAAACTTCATCAGCTTGCACCAGCAGAGTACAGGGGAATTTTAGCCGATACGCTTCTGGTTGAGCAGTGCCAGCATAAAGTCACAGCTGTTTACCAAGTTACTTGTTTATAAAAATCTATAGTAAGCTCTGCTACCTCCTGCTGCTGCTACTCCCTTTCTTGAAGGCTGCGCCACTGGTGATCCACTGAAACAGGTAGTTCCTTTTCCTTCTTTCCTGTGCCAAAGTATCTACTGCGTGTGTATCTGTGGAAGGGAAAGGACCATCTCTTGTTGCTGCCTGGCCATTTGTCTTTCCTAATACTATCCCACTCTCTCTCTTTGGTACAAAGTTCTTTAATAATATTTGCCAATTGAGCAGCCAAGCTGCTGGACCAATAATCTTTTGTTCTCATATGAATTTTGCTGCTTTCTAATTACTTTCTAATCATTTCTGCAACAGAAATAAGAGGAGTTTAGTTTTATGTCTTCTTTGCTCAAAAACATCACAGAAACAAAAAATGGAATATTTCTGTCCTACCCACATTAGAAATTTGAACTTCTGAATTTAACCTACTTTATTTTCTCCAGCAATAAAGATGACATTTAGTAATGCCAAGGATGAAGTATTTAAACTCATTAATTTAATCTGGATTTCTAGACCTGCTCAACAGAATGTAAAATATGCTTGACCTACCTTGAATATAGTCACATTGTCCATGGCCACAGCGTGTTCTATTAAATCTTTAGAGGATTTAGTAAAATAGTGAATTCTTCAGATTACATTTATTTTTTTAAGAACAGCAGTAAATAACTCTATCAAATAAAATTTGCTAAAAATAACATTGCAAGCTGTGGTAGATGTGGAAGACTGTTTTACTAATTTTGAGCAACCATAAAAGAATGTAAAATACATAGACTTTAGTTAGCATATTAGGGTTGTATTTGATTAAAACTGATAGATTATGTCTCATCTTTCATGTATCTATGTAGTTTAAAATAGAATTATTTGGATAGGACTTTTTTTTTAAAAGAAATTTCAACCTAATAATTCCTTGCAAATTGTGACAATTGCTTCAAATAGTCATTAAGCATATGGTCACTTACCTCATATAAAAATTTTTAGCTCCATGATTGGATAGTTTTCTTTAAGTGAAAAGATAATTGTTATTAATGATTTAATATTTCAAACAACCTTGGAGCTGTCTGAATGTGCTCTTGGGCAACTGGCTGTAGGTGGCCCTGCTTGACCAAGAGGGGTTGGACCAGATGATCTCTGGAGGTCCCTTCCAATCTCAACCATTCTGTGACTCTGTGTTGACTAAGAGGAATAGAAAGATACATGAATACTGCCAACCAAAGAAATGTTCTTATTCTAATGATTCATCACAAATACTTTTCCAAACCATTTTATGTCACAGCTTGTACAAACGGCAATATAAACCCTTTTTTTTTCCCTAGGGGCTTCAAAATCAAATTTACTCAGTTTAACACTAAAAAGATACTAAATCTGTCAGTCCTGAAAATCCATTTTGGAACTGCAAGTTGAAATGTTTTTCCTGGCTAGTGTGTTATTATCAGTAGAATTATGGGAACATTTCTTAGTGAATAATTATTCCGTAAAGGATGATGTTGAACAAAAGTAACAGTAAATTTTGTTCAAAGTCAGTGAATAGTTTCAGCAGGGAAAAAAAGGTTGAAAAGTCAAGTTATTTTGTTTCAACTTTTAAAAATGAAACACTTAAAAAAATTATTTCAAAACAATATTTTTATCTGAAATGTGTCCCTCATCTTTTTAACATTAAAAGCTAATTAACCTTAAAGGAAGGACTTTACTTTTAATTTGAAGTTGAATTAAGACTTCCAGCTAAGAAAATCTGTATTTTATTTGAAGTTTTAATTTTAGATGGCCCAAAATAGTATTTTTTTAAGTTTAGCTACAAAATCATACTTTATCAATCTATAACTTAGAGAGCCTCAAATGACAAAGAAAAAGCAAGCATATAATTTTTTTTCAGTGTAATTACACGTTAACTCATTCTTGATATGGTTGAGTAGCCTATCAGTTAGGATATAAGACTGTAGGCATTTTGAAACCCGGAAATAACACAGTGATTACTTACTTTCCACCAAAAATTGTCAGAACTATTTAATCATACATGTTTTATCTTTCCTTCAATTCTGTGAATATTTTTAATTCCCATTTTGTATGTCACCATATGTTTTCACATTAAAATTTCAGATTTCTCTAACTTCAGTGCTGTTAAAATCAAGGTTTTGATCTTTTACTCCATATTCTATGGCACAGCCATGGCTTTGTAGAATTTTGCACAAAACCAAGAAACATCTTAACCAGTAAATAAGTACAGACAGGAAACAGATGCTGTTCCAGCTCTGAAATAGGCCTAATTTGTTTTATATTAGTGCCCATAGACATGTTAGTCATTACCTTCTGGCATAACACAAGCCTTCCTTTTTCAAGCCTGCCGTCACATGAGGCTTAAAACAATGGGATTACAGAAGCTGAACAGAGGAATGTTACTGTTACTTTGAAGGGGGAAGGAATTGAGTTTATGGATTATACTTTATTCTAAACTTGCAATTTAATACATTTGAGAATGTTTTCCACACTGGAATAGGGAGAATGAAGTATTAAAACCATTGCTGTACAGAAGTATCCCAAATTAGGATACTGTTAATGATGAACAGAATATTAACTTCATAACCTAAATTAGTCCCTGCCTTCTATTTTGTGGGATTTTTAATGATGAGCTGGTATGCAAATCATAATGTTCCTTGTGTTTCATTATAAACTATACTATAAACTTTGACTCTTGTGCACAGTGATCAGCAGGTAGCAGGCTGGAATGCTTTGAAAACTACTTCTTTAATATTTCCATTGTACAACCTATGTAATGAAATTACTCTAAATATTTTGAGCATATTTATAATGTAGAAGACACACTGGGTTTTATTTTTTATTTTAATTCTAAAAATCCCTCTCTTAAACACACATAAGGGAATCCATAACTTGAAATTAAATGTATTAAAAGAATATTCTAATTTTTAAATTGAAATTTGAAAAATTAATAAAATCTAAGTTAGAATTTCCCACTTGGGTAGATGTAAGTGCTACCACAAATTAAAATGATTTGCTTCTCTGATTTTGAGTGACTGATTTTGTAGAATCATTGAATAACTTTTTTTGAAATTGCCTTAAATTAAAAGAAACTTCTTAAATTAAAGAAATTAGATATGTTAGAATTATATGTGTCCTTTCATGTTCACTAGATCTAGCAGACATCTTTCTGTGACGCAGCAAGACTAACTTGGCTGAGGCACAAGCCGTACAGTGACATGAAACTGGAAGTAGAATTCTAGAGAGGGTGGAGATGTTGTTCAAACTTACAAGAATTGGTATAGAACAGCATAGGTATCCAGAGAAAGAATCAGAAAAACCAGACAGGTTTATTAAAAAAAGCAAAGCAAACAAACAAAAAACCCAAAACAAAACCACAAATAAACCTCAGCAAAACATATTACGTTTCTAAGATGGCAAAGACTTAAGAATTAGGGCTAGAATAAGAAAATAATAGGTTATACACTGCTCTTCAAAGTAGCTAGTTTTGATGAAATTCATCCAAGAGCATTTAAAATTTATGGCTATGACAGATCTGTGTTATGGCTGCCCATAATGGTAGCCAGTAGTTTTGAGAAGTTGTGGAGAATGGCTATATAAGTCTGAAAACTGTTAGGTATGCTATCTTTCAGTAAAAAGGGAAAAAGAGGAAGATGAAGAGATTTACAAAGTAGTTGCATAGCTTCAATTATCAACAAATAATTACAGAAGTTTAAGGTCTTAATGACAGACAGAATATATTTATACCAATAACAAATCATGTCAAATTTCCTTAATTTATTCATTGAAAAGGCAAAGACACTGTGGATAGGGAAGAAACAGTAGATATGATATATTTTTAACTTTCAAAGTTAAAATGATAAAGATGAAATGATACAAGACTGTTGATGATTCACTGTCAAACCATAAAGATGTATTGGTGGGGGGCTAGACACATCCCAGTGTGTCTGGGGTGATATTCATTGTTGTTGTGAGTCATTCAGATGATGGAGTGGAGAGCACGCTTAATAATTTCTCATTCAGCATCAAGCTGGAAGGATCTGAAGGCATTCTGGAGGACAGGATTAGGATTCAAAAGTTTTTTGTCAGGCTGGAGAATTGGCCTGAATTAAGCAGGAGTGTTTATGTGTAATCCCTCTGGTGTATTCAGCTTGTGTTAGATTTTTACTAGATAGGGAGAGTTCAGAATAGGTGACCAGGAATGACCAGAGACCTAGAAAGCATGGTCTGTGAAGAAAGTTGAAAACTCTGGGTGGTCAGTCAGAGGGAGAGAGGTATAGGAGTCTCCAAATATGTAACAGGCTGCTGCAAAGGGGCAAGTAATAAACTGTTCGCCATTTCCAGTGGAAATAAGACAGAAGCAATGAGCTTAAATTACAGATAGGAAGATTTAGAACAAACATTAGAAAAAATTGCTAACTGCAAAACCTGGAATATATTGCCTGGAAATGCTGAGGATTCTTCTCCATTAGAGATTTTTACAAACAGGGCAAATAAAAATCTGTCAGAGAGAATTTAGATTTGATCTCATTTTGGATTGGGGGAGTGGATCAGATGGCCTCATAAGATTCCTTTTGCCTGAATTTTCTGATAGTTAACTGTTTTGGTTAGCTGTTTAGTGAAAGAAAGCCTCATGGAAGAGGTTTTTTTTCATAGGTCCTAATCCCATTTAATTCCTGAAAACAGTGCAGAGGACCTAATGAAAAGCTAGGTGAAAGACATACTTGTCTTTTGCCACTGAGCTTGGTATTTCTATCACTTCAAATGTAGAGGGGAAAAAAAATCATAAAACATTGCTGTTTGTTGTGCATCTATTAACTATAGCACTTTTCATATGGTCTTGGAGAGGTCCGTAGACTGAGACTACAGGAACCCTAAAGTGTATTCATTGAGTGTTCTGTTTAAGTGGTTTGAGCTCAGAAGCTCTGGCATAGTTCTCTTGGATATAAAGATTTACTGCAGATATTTAATTTGAGACACATGCGAAAGTTAAATTTTTGTGGTCTATTCAGTAATAGACTCTTAGAACCCCATGGGTTTTAGAATAATATTTCCGTACTCAAATGGTTCCATCCAAATAGCACCATGAGGTGTTACAAAGTCATGTGGATTCAGGTAGGGTTTGTAAGTTGTCTTGAAAGCCTGGTGGAAGATCTGGTCCAAAGATCACCACTCAAAGGCATGCATTATTGTTATCACGGTATGAGTGTCGTATGTTTGTGGATGTCGCTAACAAACTTACTTCACTGATGTAGATATTTCAGTGGCTGTACTGTAATGTTAAAAGATGCTCTTATGTGTGAAAAGTCTGTTCTAGTAACTGTTAGCCTTTTTTAAGATTAAGCTCTTCAGCATAGGTACTGGTCACCACAGTGTATTCGTACTGTGCAACAGAATCATAAAATCCCCATTGTAACAGACATCTGGAGAACAGCTAGTCCATCTCCCACTTGAAGGGGGCCTATCACCAAAACGAGATCAGCTCTACCACTGCTCTGTTTAGCCAGGTCTTGAAAACCTTGATGGATTTAGATTCCACATCTCTCTGTTCCTGGGCTGCTCCACCTTCCTCGTGAAAAATTATTTCCTTTTCATCTGCTATGAATCTCCAAAGCTGCAACTCTAGGCTACTTGCCTTGTTTTACCATGCAGCACTATTAAGAAAAGTTTGATTCCGTCACCTTTCAAATCCTCTTCAAGTAGTTGCAGGTTGCTATTGAATTGTCTTTTAGCTTCCTCTTCACAAGAGTAAACAAGTCCAGTTCCCTCAACCTTTCCTTGTGTGTCAGTGCCATAGGCCCCTAGAAAATTTGAAAGCCATCTGCATGACCCTCTCCAGTTTCTGAACATCCTCTTAAACTTAGGCACTTCAAAACTGCACATTGTGTTCCAGGTATATATGGTTTCAGTCAACAAATACGGTTTCAATTTTGCTTATTGTTGCAATACAGGTAATAATTAAAAGCATTAGTTTAAAATCAACACTGAACTTCTGAACAAATCTGTTCTGTTATATGCAAACCAGAGGGGAAGAAAAAAAACCAAGAAGAAAACTGCAAAGTGAAAGAGCCTTCTGAAAGCGTTTCATAAAAAAGGTTCTTTTATTTGGCTTGCCTGAAATCTTGAAAGATGTTACACATGGCCATACACGTTACTTTTGTGCAGATTGACTTCATTTAGGTCAACTTCAACAGGCCACTAAAATAGAAAATTGGCAAGAGAGCTAGATTTGAACTCAAAGATGTAGATTGGTGTCTTAAAGTAATTAGCAGCTAAAGCCTTGTTGGAGTCTGTAAGAAACTCAGTAAAGCAAAATATTCTTATGAAGAAATTACACATCATGAGTTGACGTGGCTCTGTCCACTGAAAGGTGTTTCTTCCCTTTTCTTTAGAGTGTGTCCACAGAAGAAATTGTGTGCTACAGGTCCAAGAGGGACCAAGTAGAACCTGCTGCCTGCTGTGTTTCTAGAGCACAGGATGAGTCTGGCTAAATGAGTCCCCATTGCTCTACCTCCCTCCTTTTCTCCGAGTGCTTTACAGTCCCTGGTGTAGCCCCTCCCTAGATGCTGAAAGTCTCAGACCCAGAAGCTCACACCAGCCCAAGTCCTTACTCCTCCTCTATGAGTTTTAGCTCATGTTCTGTCCTTCTCTGGCAATTCCCAGTATGCTCTGGAATGCTATCCATTGTCTCCAGCTTTCTTCAACTAGAAATGAGGCTCTTTCTTACATCCCCTTTATCCTGGCTATTACTAATTAATATGGATGAAAAGAGATAAGTGGTGGCTCTTGACTATCTGAAAGAAAACCTTGTATAAACATCATCAAGGGAGGAAAGCTCTATAAATGTTTATAGAAGGCATTCTAAAGACATAAATTAGGGCATGCTGGTTTTGAGTGTATTGTATCAAGCTGCGACCACCAAGGAAAAAAGGCACAGCCATTTACTAAGTATAATACTTTGTTTTAATAATTATAAAATTTCTTACAGGCTTAAGTGTCTTGTTGTTGCCCTGGTTTAGAAGTACGTATCTGCTTAATGATGATTACAGCATCATAAACTGTAATTCAGAAATACAGGTTTCAGAAAAATAATCTGGTATTTGGAATAATATAGATTTGGATCCATCAGATAGCATAATATTTGCATCTCTTTTGTATATTTTTGAGTCACACATTTTATAGATCAGACATTGTTTACAGCTACATAAAATCTGACTGCTGTACAGAGTTATGAAATGGTGAACATCGTTGTTCCAGAAGCTCATAAGGCAGAATGTTATCTTAATTAAAAAAAAGACAGTTGGTATATGTTTGGTGGGAAAAAGAGTGGGAAATCAGCAAATGATGGAAATGAAGAGAGTTTTATGTGTTTGCTATAAGCAGGCACTGAGGAAGAAAGCTCTTTTTGTAGCAAACAGCTTTAAATGAGGAAAAACCAGTCTTTAAAAATGCTTGTTATTATTTGCCTGCACATTCTGGGTAGTAGATCATAGAATGATATTTGCTTAATATGCCCAGAGAAGGTTCTGAAAAATAAGTCATGTAACAGGCAGGATCCAGGACCGTGACCTCAGAGCCCAGTTAATATTGCCAGCCTTGTTGAAAACATTTCCATATGGTTGCACTGACAACTTTACCATGAAACAGAATTCTTTGATCTTTGTTAATTTATGCAATCAAGTGGGTAAAGGATGCTGCACTTTTGTAGATATTTAAAATGAAATATAGTTAATACTGAAAACTGGACTTACGCTATTAACCTGTCTGGCATTACTAGATGAGAGATTGGGTTCAGAGGTGAGTTTTAGGACACATCACAGTTTTTATGAACTTTTCTCATTCTCTTTTCCATGAATTAGGATTTAGAATTTGGCCTTTGACCAGTGTTCAGGAGAGCAGTCCTTGAAAGTCCTTGCCATTGACAGGCAAGGAATTGATGGATAATCATGGATGGTTCTGTGCTGGAAAGTTGCACAACTTGTAAAGCCATTTAAAAAATACACTCTTTTTTTTTAGCAATTCCTTCAGTGGCTTGAGTCTATCAGGTAATAACTAAACTGAGGAACCTGATACATGAAAATATCTCCTGGTGAGCCATTCTAACTTACTTTCATATTCCTGTTAATTTGCTGCAGAAGGACAGAATAGACATTGTCACCCTTGATTTGTTCTGTTTCGCAGAGCAGACAGCTTGGCTTTAGAGATATTGTCAGGTATTATTAACAAGACCCAGATTGCTCTTTACTGTTAAATTTTCCTGGATTTCCAGAGATAGGAATGTAAGAAAATATTTTTTCTTTTACCTCTTCTACATATGAAGATCTATTTTTTTGTATTTTTTGGAGGCAAGAAACTGTAGAAATAGTACGTCAATGTATGCACTACAGTAAATGCCGCCAGAAGGCTCTTGCTGTTCCCGACTTCAATTCTGGTTCTTGTCAGGAACTACAACATAAATGACAGTAATATGTTAGCTGACCTGGCTTCCTGGGGTGATTTAATTCCCCTAACTATGATTCTGCCACACGTGGCTTTGACGTGACATTCAGCTGTATATCTTTGGAGTAAACAGGAGGCATTAGGGCCTTTTCATCGTCATAATTTTAACAAAGAAACCTACTGGAAGGTCTATGAATGTCTTTTGTTTGTTTCAGAGGACCATCCAAAACAGAAATGGTAATAGAGAATGAGGAAATGCAGCATCAAAAATGGCTGAATCTGCACTCGGACTGGAGGAATAAGAACGCATCCACTTTACATGCACTTCTAGTGAATGGGT
Organism: Phaethon lepturus; assembly: GCF_000687285.1. Lineage (NCBI taxonomy): Eukaryota > Metazoa > Chordata > Aves > Phaethontiformes > Phaethontidae > Phaethon > Phaethon lepturus. Next base: position 106,741 of record NW_010513965.1, read on the forward strand.
AAGTAACTGGTACATGAGATTTCTTTCACTGCTGTGGATAGGTGCTTATCAGCAGGGGATGACTAACTCCCTTTGGTAAGGCCTTTCTTTCCAAGACATGTGTGATGTCCTTGAAGTCCCCAGACCAGATAGTGTCATTAAATCCCTGCTGACCAAGAAAATCCAGTAAGTACTATATAGCAAAACCCGCAGCAACATTTTACTGTCCTCTGCAGCCCACATAGTTTGGATTCATACATTTGGAGCGACCACAGCTTCTTCAACAGAAGCTATATCCACTTACAGTAGGTTTCCTTAGCAGCTCCTCTGGCTTTCGATTGGTGGTATATTCCTTTTAATTAACTCAACTAAACAGGTAGTTGGTAATGAGAAGCCAGGTTCTCATGGTCGAGACATTCAAAGTGTGACTTTAAGACTGAAGAGCCAATGAACTTAAACATCCAGTACAAAACTGGGAGAGTCACCTAATCCCCATCTGCAACTACATTCTTCAAAAGGCAGATTCATTGTTTCCCTGTTCTCTTTCAAATGCCTAGGGGACTTCAGAACCCCCTTCTTCCATAGCAAATTGTTCTGTTTCACAGGGAAAGACTGTCTTGGCTAGAGGTACAACATGTGCGAAGACACAAATCTGAGGAATACACCTACTTTTCTTTTGCTTGGCTCCATTATTTTCTGTAGTGAAAGTTTTCTGTAATGGCAGAATACTAAAAAGATTGTGTCTGCAAGTGCGTACTTTAGTTTTCCTACGTCTCAGCTTTGTACTAGTTCTGTTTTACATTACTATTTTCTCCATTCATTTAAGTTCATTTTTATTTTTTCATCTAGAAGAAAGGCCATTACAGGATGGTGCCTGATACTTGAAAATGTTCTTTTTAACTCTTTTCTTTTCCTTTCCTAATACAAGAATAAAAACCTTGGGTTGTGACCAAAGGCAGGTCCACAGCCATATTCTGTTCAGTCACTGATGTGCAAAGCGGAAATTTCAAGGTACTTTGCCATGTTTGCAAGTGGTCTGCTAGGAAGTATGTGTGAAGGGATGGATTTGGAGCCTCTGAGTTACAACACCTAGTAGCAAAAGATCTAGTTTTGCCCAAAGTACAAGTTAAAGGAGAGAAAACATCAGTAATGAGGATTATTGATAAAGCTATTAGAGATATGAAAGTAATATGTAGGAACAGAGTGAGGCTGGTTTTGTTTTGGTTGCGTCATGCATCCTGTCTAGATGGCTCTCGCTGGCTGTGCAGGCGCTGCAGATCAGCGGCATCCCATACTGATCTCCCAGTCATCCCACTGGAGGACCTGCGAGCCTGCCTCACTTCTCATGTGCCTGGCTTGTTTTCTAGTACAAAGCAAATTGCACAGAGGACAATATGCGTTTAATCTCTTCCCAGCATGAAGCCGAGACAAGCCCAGGGAGCTGGGAAGTTCTCCTGAGCTATACAGTCTAGGTGTATTCATCTGGATCAGCTTCAGCATGTAAAACTTTTGTCTGGTGGAGTATGTTGTATGTTTAAAGAAGCTGTCAGGCTCCTGGGCTACAGGGAACTTGGACAAGAACTAACAAATGCACCACTAGTTTCATAAAGTTTTGGCAAGAGGGAATGGCACAGTGCAGGCTATGCACACATAAAAGCTTAAAATTTTCTCTTTTAGATCTGGCTATTGGATAAGTCAAAGAAACAAATGTGAAACTTGAGTGTGGCTGGTCTCAGTTTTATTCTGGCTTTTTTTGGTCTGTTTGTTTTTTGTTTTTCTTTAATGGAGCGAAAATGCCCCTCAAAATTGTGCACAGTATTTTCTTTCCTGAAATTGGTGATCTATTTCTAGAAACAGAATTTCATGGTCTGCGTTTTCAGGAACAAAGTAGACTGATTTGCAGAGTATATGGGGCATATACTGATTTTCAGAGAATGGGGCAAATGCCATGTAAGGGCCAGATGTCTGGTCAAATCAAGTTAACCTGGTGAGCTTGCTGGCACTCTGTCGTTGTGCCCGTGTTAGTATCTATGACTTAAAGTCAAATGCAACCTCTTTTTAGATGGTTGCAATTTTAAAGGTACTGCCTACTTACTGAGGTTATAGCCTTCAAAGAATTACCTGGGGAACAGCTAATCTGTGTATCCAGTGTAACTTAGCTCTGCATCTGCCTCAGAAAAGCACATACATGGTAGGAATGAAAAAGTAGTGGAAATAAAAAGGTGGTCAGCTAGTTGAGCAACAATGCTCACTGTTTTAACAAGGACCTCCCTTTCTTTGACAAAGAATCATCTCTCTCGCAACTGAAAATTTTCAACAGAAATGATAATTTTTTGTTGTTTCAATACTTTTGCAAACTTCCTGAGTTTTTTCAAAACACTCAGGCTTTTAGGCTGTGAAAGATCATCTGTTATCAAAGGTATTTCAAAGAAAATTCTGTCCTTCTGCTGTAAGGAAGAGGAGAATGGCAATCTCTGTGCTTTCAGGTGCCATAAATTAAGACTTGACAGACTGTAGATCCCATCTGACCTCAGAGCTGGATCAGTGCCCAGAGAGCGAGGTAGTCTGCAAAATATGTAGCACCCACTCATGAAATGCATTGTGAAGCTGAACTAATATTTTGAATTATCTCCAGGCAGTTGCTGGAAGACATGGATGATCTGGCATAAGACGGTCCTTGTGTTTCTTTTTACAGTTTGGGGGAATTTTTAACAGCCGGTTCACAAGTACAATACCTGTGCTGATTTACAAATTACCCAAAATTACATCAATTAATTGACATTTCCACCATGTTCTTATTTCAATATTTAGACAGATGTGTCGAAGCAGAAGCAAGGTGGCTCTCTTTTGCACTAAAGAAGGTAAGAGAGAAGTGCATACAAAACAAAGATGGTTTTTTAGATGTGTTAAATTACTTTAACAAATGCAGATGCTTAGCATGGATTCACTCCGAAATTTGACTAGACTCCTGCAACATCCAGTTTTGCATTGGGTTTTTTTCCCCCCTACTCTATTCAGTTTCATCAGCTTTTCTTATATTTTGCCTATGAGGCTGTGTACTCTAGTAGCCCAGTCCTGCTCCCACAAAATTAATTTTGTCAGCAGCCAGGTTCCAAAAATTAATTTGATAAAGCTTCCTGATGAAAATATCCTTTGCCACCAGAGAGGTTAGCAGGCTATCCGTTATGTGCCTGGGAGTTGAAGCTGTGATGTGTTTGGTTGTGAAGTTCAAGGGGACAGAAGAACCTGAAGTAGAAAGCTAGAGACCAAGTCTGTAGGCACAGAAAATTATGCAAGTTTAAGTGGCTTGAAAATGCAGAAACTCTTCATCTTCAATGGAATTATATTCTACAGAAAAGGAGAGCTTTACTGAAGAACACTTACAATATGAATTAGCTTGACACAGGGAAAATTAATCACAAAGCATGACCTAAATTTGGAAAACTTATCACAATATTTACTGCTCTTATCAGGGGGAAAAAAAAAAGCTCATAGGAGCCTGTAAAAGATGTTTGCTTCTGACATATGTTGCTTCAAGTACACTTAAAACTCCTTGCCCTCTGAAGTTAAGTGAACACAGTAAGAATTAAAAGTTACAAATAACCATTGCTCCAACTTATTTCTTTACCACTAAATTCCCGTGGATGTATGGAATGGCAGCCTCCCATGGGAGGCTGATGGCAGAAACCGGTGGTGTTCTTTTGTTCTCTAAATCAGACTGAGAATAAGCAGGATAAATAATGTCTGCCATCTTACAAATCCAGAACATAAAGTGAAACAAAAGTGAAGGGCTAATTATTTCAGAAAAGTAACTGTCTGGCAGATGGGAATCTGGTATAATTTCCAGTGGAAGTGGGTTATAAAGTAGAATCGACAGAGTACTGGAATGTCTTCAAATCTTCAAATATTCTCTCAGTAATTTCCACAGGCAAAGCTGGCTTGGTGCCGTGTAGCTGAGTAAACAATGTGACATTCACCTCACACCTGGCCTAAGAAAAGCCTTATTATTGCTGAGCAGATTTTCCAGAAGCAGTGCTTATGGGTAGTACAAAGTAGCGCAAACACCTTGCTAGCTGTCAAGGACATTAACCCAGGAAACCTTCCCAAGGGCAGCCTGGTAACTCCTGAGAGAAAGGAAGTCAGGATCCCAGACCTGGCTTGGTCAGTATTTCAGGCTGAGCCGGTCAAAATATCAGGAGAGCAAATCCTTTGCCCATAAAGGAAGGGTGAAAATGGCTTACTGTGTTTGCTATTATTGTGTGGTTGTTGATGACTTCATTCACTGTGTTGTTCAGTCTAATTCTGTGACTCTGTTAATATCGTTATGTGCCCAGCTTTCTTGCAGAAGTTCTTGTATGTCTTTGTGTAACGATTAACTCCCTTCTGCATCTGCTCCTCACCAGACTGTGGCCGTCGCCCAGCTGCTCGCATGAACAAGAGGATCCTTGGTGGTAGGACCAGTCGCCCAGGCCGATGGCCATGGCAGTGCTCCCTCCAGAGTGACCCAAGTGGACACATATGTGGCTGTGTTCTGATTGCAAAGAGATGGGTCTTGACAGTAGCACACTGCTTTGAAGGGTGAGAGGCTCAGACAGTTTTACTGTTCATTTCAACTCGCGCACGTGAATTACCAAGTCCTCCCTCCTCCATGAAACACACTGGGGATAGGTGATGACCTTTGCAGAATGGCAAATCACAGAGGCCTGGCTTTTAGGGACTAAAAAAAGAAAGGAAATGTTATAAAACAGCATCAGCTTAGGTTTTCACATGCTTTATTCTTTATTGCTGGCGTCTCTACTAATGAAAGCTAAATGAAGATGCCCTGACTTTCAGCAGGA
>NW_010513965.1:111588-127131 GCF_000687285.1 Phaethon lepturus
AAGACCAAAACACTAATCCTATAGCTTTCATACAACCACCATACAGTAAAAAAAATCAGTCTGGGCACCAGCATAGAAATGACCCCGGAAAAATGCTGTGGCCACTAGTAAAATAAAAACTGAGTATTTACTCAGATGCAGCTGACATACTGAAGTCACTGCCTTTTCTAATTATAAACACTCCACTCCTTTTTAGGATTGCAATCATTAAAAAGTCAGTATTATCCACTACTCCGTGCCTCCCAGTATCTTGGGTCCTGTGGTGGATGGACAGTCTGGAGTGCAGCAGAAGTTTACATGTCTTAGGAATTGTCTTGGTCATTGTCAGCTTTTTGGTGCTAACCCACATTTCTTTTTAATGAACCACAGATTTTGGAGGGAAGTTTATTACCTCATTTCTTTTGTCTTGTACTGAAATTTTTAAATTGGGTTTCTAAAGATAATTGAAATGTGTGTCTTCTGCTGTAGTTAGCAAGTACTTTTCCATCGCACAGTTGTCATCAGTGCTTAATCCTGCTTTAAACTTGTACTTGCTTATGGGAAATTATTTTAGACTACACTAAACACCTACCTTTCTGTTCAGGCCAGCAAAAATTCTGTGGTAAGCAATTTTCTCTTGACTGATATTTCTTTATAATAATAACTTCTATTAATAATTTAATCTTCTTATTTCTGAAACACTGAGTTCTTTGGTATTTGTTTGGGTTTTTTTTCCTTCCCCCTGCCTTCCCCCCAGCTCTTGATGGAACTTCTGGTAGGGGCAATGTTTGTGGCTTTTGTGTCAAAGCCAGAAGACAGCAGGTGGGCGATAGTGAATCTCAAGGTGTGAGGCTATTAATGGAAATGCTAGAGGAAATGGAGAGACCTCCATTCTGACTGTCGCATCATATCAAGCCCTAAGGGTGTTCAAGGACGGATTCCATTCAGAGAGGAGAAAAGTAATAGCCAGAAACTTAAGAGAGTAACTTACATAACCTTCTTTCTAAACTAACAGAATGTTAAACCTGAATAATACAAACAAGAATATTGTATTTGTTTTGGGAATTTCTCTTCTTTCCCCATCTGTTTTTAAATAAAACTAAGCAGTATCTGGAATATTTCTTTACTTTTGGAAGAACTTTTTCTGGTGATCTAAAATAAAGAGTGGGATTTAGAGGTAGATCCTTCAGCAATATTGGACTGCTATTGTATTTCACGGGTAAGAGATTTCTCTTGTTAGTGAAAGATGAGCGAAGAAGCTGGCAAATTTAGAAAGCAAAAATTCTCCCATTTTTGTCAAATGCAGAAAGACTGCCACATCTTGGAGCTGTTCATTTGCCCATCATTTAGGGCTATATAATATCTATGTGAGCTTAGAGTATTAGGTGTAAAAGGTCTCTCTCAGATTTGTATTCTAAATGCCTTAAAGTACTAAGATATTTTGTTTTAATAATTCATTGAGGAATTATACAAACTTTTTTTTCTGCCTCTCCACATAGATTTGAGGGTATGTTTCCAGTGGCCTGAAATCTTTAAATCCTTCACTTGTATAGCTTGATACAGCAACAGCAAGATCATTCTTGATGCCACAAAGCTTTCTTGATATAAAGTAGTTGAAAATTTACCAAACCAACCCAATACACCAACAAGTAAAACAGAATTTAAAGTGCTCTGGCGCTTTAGATAAAATGTTCCATTTTATGAAGTATTCTATGAAGTTCATGTGAAGTTTGGGATACAAAACATGAGGACCACATAACAACAATGCAGCAGAAAGTATTAATGCAAATAGTCATGAATAGTTGTAGAGGGCATAAATGAAAGAGCTACATTAAACATCCTGTCCTTTGTTAGTTTTATTAGTATGGTCCCCAGGGTTTTGTCAAGATTGTTTTGAAATGCATTGCACCAAAGATTCCAAGGCATTAAGGATTTTTCCTTAACTGTCAGACAATACATTCTGGCTGTGACTGCTCTTTGCTCTTAGCAATGCTTTTTTTACAATGTTCATAAACACAATAGCTTATGAATATTCTTAGCACTTAAGCTTGTGCTTTTCATGGAAAAACTCGCAAACTGATCATGATGGTAAAATGATCATTGTAGTCTGAAATATCAGAATTTTCATGCAACTCTTAAGATTGAAAATAGCCTTTGTTTAGCAACCAAATCTCTTCACAAATTATAGAAGCTACCCTCCTGTTGAGTACCGTGAAAAAGCTGAAATTTTGCATGCTTTCATTTACACTGCTTTGATTAAGCTTTGACCTTGTCAAAGGAGCTCAATTACATGGAACTGTCTGTCATCAGTTGTGAAAAATGCTGACTTTTTGAAAGGTTTTTAGAATCACAGACCAGTTAGGAACCCGTGACTTATGCTGTGACCAGTTATGATCAAGAGATTACACTCTCGAAGCCTTTCATAAAGTCTATGTTTTTCTCATGTGTCTCAACAGACACTAGTTCAGTCTTCTCACTTGCATCATATGCATAATTTTTTGGTGATCTTGTGTATTTACCAAAAAGTCTCGAACAATTGTAAAAGCCAAAGTAACCTTTGATCTTAGGCATAGGAAGTGTGCTTGGCACAGCCTGAATGCCCAATAAATGGGCTGTCATAAAAGATTTAATTTTTATAATAGAATTGTTTCTTTGAGACTCCTTTGACTTTGCCAGCAGCGTAATACTGAACAATATTGTCACCCCAGAGGAATCTGTACAGGCCCACCAGCAGCATGTGAGCACCTCAGACTTGGGCAGGCTCCAAGGGATGACTCTGAGAGCCTTTGGCTTTTAATAGAGCAATTAATAGGTAGTTATGTGTCTTCTGAAGGTGGGAGCTTATATTTGTTTGGTAACAGGCAGGAAAGAAATGGAAAGCATTGTCTGTTGTTGCTCAGACCTTCGCTGTAAGTAACAATGCCCAAGTATTTGTTTTTTCTCATAGCATTTGTATGTGCAGTACTTTGCAATGTGCAAAAAGTCAGGGAGAAAAAATTCTCAGGTATTTTAGCTTAAAAGAGTGCTCTTGATTGAAATTTCCCATTTTTTTCTTTTTTACAAAGGAGAGAAAATGCAGCTGTTTGGAAAGTAGTGTTTGGGATTAGCAATCTTGATCATCCATCAGGCTTCATGCAGACCCGACTAGTGAAGACTATTATCCTCCATCCACGCTACAACAGAGCAGTCGTAGACTATGATATCAGCATTGTGGAACTAGACCAGGACATCAATGAAACGAGCTATGTAAGACCTGTCTGTTTGCCCAGCAAGGACCAGCTGGTTCGGCCAGATACCTACTGCTACATCACAGGCTGGGGACACATGGGCAACAAAAGTAAGATCTGAATACTGTGTTCAGTTTTGGGCCCCTCACTACAAGAAGGACATTGAGGTGCTGGAGCATGTCCAGAGAAGGGCAACAAAGCTGGTGAGGGGTCTGGAGCACAAGTGTGATGAGGAGCGGCTGAGGGAACTGGGGTTGTTTAGTCTGAAGAAGAGGAGGCTGAGAGGAGACCTTATCGCTCTCTACAACTACCTGAAAGGGGGTTGTGGTGAGGGGGGTGTTGGTCTCTTCTCCCAAGTAACTAGTGATAGGACAAGAGGAAATGGCCTCAAGTTGCGCCAGGGGGGGTTTAGATTGGATATTAGGAAAAATTTCTTCACTGAGAGGGTGGTCAGGCATTGGAACAGGCTGCCCAGGGAGGGGGTGGAGTCGCCATCTCTGGAAGTGTTCAAGAAACGTGTGGATGTGGCACTTCAGGACATGGTTTAGGGGACATGGTGGCGCTGGATTAATGGTTGGACTTGATGATCTTGAAGGTCCTTTCCAACCTAGTGATTCTGTGATTTCTGGGACTCTTGGAAAAACACATTAACCGTCTACCGAGTTAACCACATAAGTGTTCCCATTACAAAGCTTTATCCATTCCTACTCTTACTGGACCTTATTAAATACTAGGGAACCGCAATCGCTCCTGAAGGGATCTAGCTGTGACTAGAGCCTAGCTTTTTCAAATCAGCAACCTGAATTTATGCTCCTTAATCCTGATTTAGACAAGTGGCTTGATTTTCAAAAATGTGGAGGATCTAGAAACTCCTATCAAGAAAGCCACCTGAGTTGTTTATCATTTTACCGCTTTAGGCGGCATTCAGAACTGTATTGAGAAGTTATCAGATCATTAGTGGCGGGGCAACAGCCTTAGTGCAGTGAAAGCAGAAGGCACTGAAAGCATTGGCAAACAGGCTGAATGAACATTTTCTTGAATCAGGGCTGTGTGTCACACTTCGGACCTATGCCAGGATTTATTCTATCCAGGTGTGATCACAAGTGTCGTTTTTGTCTCTCTGAGCTGAACATTAGCACATTTTCTTGTTCTGTGGCCACCGCAATCCTTGGGTCTCATGACAAGAAGAGTTGTGTTATGTAAATCTTTGTTTCAACAAAACTATTCTGCATGCATTGTATGCAAATTAACCGGGCCCCAACCCTGCTAAAGCTGCTGCCATTGTGTTTCTCCTTTCACTATTATAGTAATTACTGGGGAAGGCTGTCGTGCTGTACACTGGAGAAGGAAATTTTCCGTTCAGTATTGCCTCAGGTGGGATTTCACCTCTAGTGGCCAGGTCAGACATGTGGAAAAGATTAAATTTCACATGTGAGGGGTAGGCTGATTACTAGCAGCTCTACCCATCTAAAAATATCTTTTATGTAATGGCAGGAAAAATACCCTACAGAATGCTTCTGCACCACTGGTAAGTGGAATAAGGTTCTTTGTTCTCGACTGTGGTTTCAGCGTCGGTTTTAAAGGTTTTGTGTTATGAAGCATCAAAAACCATCATGGCTATGTAGCATTTAGTACTTCATGCCCTGGGTTAGACAACTTCCTGTAGAATTTGAGCTCAGTCAGCTGTTTAGACTAGGAAGAAGCCCTTTATTGTTTTCTGAATGCACTAAAATAATTTCAATAACCTTTGAATTCTGATTCCCTGATACACTAAGTTAAATTTACCCAAACTAATTCAGAATAGCTGTGATTATACCAAGCTTTATCATGACAGACACTGAGAAACATCTAAAGAAGATGTTTCACCAGAAGATCATCTGGTCCAACCACGTCTCAAAGAGCCATCATAGCTAAGTGTGTGTGTGTGTATAGTTTAATGCTTAATTCTGTTTTTCAGTGCCTTTCAAGCTTCAAGAAGGAGAGGTTCGCATCATTTCCTTAGAACAATGCCAGTCATACTTTGACATGAAAACCATAACTAGCAGGATGCTGTGTGCTGGCTACGAGTCTGGCACTGTGGACTCTTGCATGGTAGGTCTCTCTCTAAGGAGAAACTCACAGGCAGACTTGCTTTTACAAATCAAAGTAATACTGTGTTTATTAGGTATGGCATACTTCATCTACTAAAGGAATGACAACAGTTATTGACATATTTTAACCCAACTATTATTATTAATATTGCTGTAATCGACTTCAGCTTATGATCATGAAATGCTGCTTGAAGACTCTAAGGTTTATCTGTATTAGTTAACTATTAGACTGACTTTTTTTTTTTAATTTGTATGAGCCTTTTGCAGGTAATTTTTTGTACAAATGTAATGGGGAATAACTACGAATAACGCTGCGTTCAGCAGAGCAGCCAGTTTTTACAGCTGAGTTACTTATTAAGGGCAAGTGGCAGTAGGAACTGAGACATAGCTTTAACCGTATGACTGCTGGCCCCATGTAGCCCCTATAGACTGTTTTTTTCTTTCACGTTGCAGGGTGACAGTGGAGGACCCCTTGTGTGTGAGCAACCTGCAGGGCGCTGGACTTTGTTTGGTTTAACGTCTTGGGGCTCTGTCTGCTTTTCCAAGGTTTTGGGACCTGGGGTTTACAGTAATGTGTCACATTTTATTGAGTGGATTGAAAGACAAATATACATCCACACCTTTCTGCTAAACTAACTCCAGATGGTAAGAATTGTGCTGACAGACAAAAAAACCACAGGAATCAGCACTTCAACACTGAAGCTTGTGCAGTCCAGAAACTGTGAAAAGCAGTCTCAAGCTCTATCTATTCTTGTTGTGGAGCTACGGAATATACAGTGTATGTTAACAGTAAACCCTCTGCTGGTGAATATACTCTGGGGTAGAATTAATAATCCTTTTGACTTTTCTTTTAACTGTGTTGTGGTGCTATTCCAATCACAGCAAAAGGCTTAAAAGAAAAGACTCGGCCACTTTCTGCCTTTCAGCTTTTCAAACTAATCGGTAGCACAGATTAGAAAAACCTTTTTAGATAACCTATTTTAATACTATTCAATTAGTAGCACATGCATTTTCACTCACTTGTTGCCATGAGTGCGTTCAGATGGCACTGACAGGACCTATGTTCACAAGGGCCGCGCCACACGCTGGAGGCTGTGGGAGGAGTGACGAGTTTGTACATCCCTGTGGCACAGGGCACATCAAAGCACACGTGCAGGTCTCCAAGGGTGTGCAGCGTGTGCTGCAGCTGCACCCCAGCTACTGCGTTCTGTCCCTCGGGGTGACAAACTTGCACGGGCGTAAGCTCGTACCATTCCCATGCCCCAGTTGCTGTTCCCAGAGCAGGGCACGGAGGGCAGGTAACAGAGGCCAGGCCAAGAGCCCTGTAACTACCCTTTGAGGCACCCAAGACCAAAACTTAGTCGTTTAGACTGTTTGGACAGTTTCTACCACTTAATTTTCTGAATGTCTTAATGTGTCCAGGCAACACCCATGCCTGGACAGCACTACGCTGATGAGCACATTTATCAAACCTATGCCCCTCGGGCTTTTTTCCCCATTTTGTATAGTGTGTTCAGCCTATAAGATGCGCATTGAACTTCTCCAGCCCTCTAAAAACTCAACAGGGTTGGCAATGCCACTGCGGTGGGTCCCCCCGCTAGAGTCAGATACTTTGAACATCTGGCGAGATATGGAAAATGCAGATTTAAAGTGCAAAAGAGGCAGTGTGAGCAGTATCCCAAATACGAGGAAACTGGGTATTTTTCTAGTTTTCTATTTTTCTAGGCCTAGATACTTGGTCTCTTCTAATATCTTGCACTGAAAGTTTCATTTTGCTTAGCAAGAGTAAACAACTGGGAGAAAGAAAAATGCAGAAAGAAATCTGAAAGATAGAAGACTTGGATTCCAGCTTCTGTTGAATATTAGAAATATGTTAAGCAAAGTACAATGGCTTCATCAGGAAAGGCTCAAAGAGCCCTGCCTGGGGGCTTGGCAGGCAGGTGTCTGAGTGCTCTGTGCAGCAGGCAAGAGGCTGAGGCTTGGCTCCAAGAGTCTGGTTGAAAAAAAATATTGTAATGGAGCTCGGCCCCTCTTTACGGTGCTAGAGGGGAAGCTGTGTCTTACCAAGTGCTGTAGGCGACGTCCTGCGCAGCTCACAGCTTTAGGGAGGCAGAGCAGGAGGAGTCGGGGACCTGAGGATTACCGGACGAATTTCAGCGGGGAGCAATGTGTTTAAAATTTGTGTGTTTCCAGTGCTGTGCCTGGCCCCCTGTGAATGCTGCCTAAGGCATATACTCACCCTCTGCTACCTCTGGCATGCCCCCATGACAACACGGCAGGGCCTTGTCAATACCATCACTGCCGTACGTGGAAACGTGCATTAAGAGCTAATTAACGGACATTTCAGGTACTATTAATCACATTACAACTAATCTACATAGATTAGACTATTGCTTTAGTGATGGTTTACCTCTTATTTCCATATCTTCTCCTTTAATACGCCTAACATTAGACATACTAGGCAGTGCTCTAGACATTATTAATAAATACTCAATATTTATGTTATTCTGAAACTATTTAAGTGACTATTGTATCACTGGTTCATGCTCCTCAGAAGGAAAACCCTTCTAGGCTTTGCTAGGTTTGGGTTTGTTGTTGGTTTTGTTTTGTTTTTTTTTTTTAAATATGTTAAGGATTTTTTTTTTTTACTATAACCTAGAAATGCTCTTCTTCCCCCAGCTATAAGTGAGAGAATGCAGCTGTGACCATGTTTTTGCAGTGCAAGTAGATGACAGATGAAGCAGGTTATTGATGCCCTTGCCTCAAGGATATGGCAGCTTTAGCTTTTCTCTGGGGCCAGGTTCTCTGTAGCTGTAGGGCAGCGCAGCTCAAAGGCCTGGAGCTGGTCACCGAGAGTTACCTGAGCAGGCGGCCCAGGGGCTGTCAGAGCCAGCCCGCCCTACTGTCCATCTGTCTGCTGTCAGGAAGGTTTCCATGAGGTCAGTTTTCCAGAAGTAAAAACAAAGAGAGGTGCTGTCGTGAAATGAAGAGCCCAGCCTGACATCTCTCCACCAGATGAAGTGGTTAGCGGCTTTGAATTTTGTAAAACACTGAAATACATCTAATCATTTCACGTAGAGATTAGCACTACCAAATAATAATATGTAATTACACATTTCTAATTAACTGCCACCAGTTTCCAAGCAGTCCCTCCCAATAAATGAGGAAGAGTCCTGCTTAAACATATGGTCCAGCCCCGTCCTGTATGGGGTCAGTCGGAAGAAATGACAGGCTGAGCCCCATCCCAAATGGCTTTAGGAGGGAGCAGTGGGTCTCTTCCTTCCCCACAACTGTGTCTGACAAAACATTCCATGTAAAGATGAAATTTGTAATTTTATAAATGTATTTTTATACTGCTTTTTTTATGTGTGCACATGAAATAGGCAAACATACCCTTCCTTCCACTGCATCAAGCCTTTCTTTCCCTGTGCGCTGACGTTAATGGCTATGATCACAACTATGCTGTTTCCCTTTCAAGTGTAGCCTCACTGTAAGGTAACAATTGTTGCTTTTACTTCTACCACAGCTGTAGCTCCAAATGGAAGCAATGTCACACAGTCAAGCAGATGTGTGTCTTTCTAGCAGTACTAATAAAAATTTACAATCATTTTTCAAGTAACTTCTTTGTTGAAAATGCGTTTTGATCTTCAGAGAGAGAGACTCAATGACAAGATGGAGGTGTGAAGTTGTAACTTTAGCAATAATGCCTAAAAATAGCCTTAAAAAGGTATGTGCCTACCCTTATCTAGCTTTTTTAAGCAGCCCTGACAGCCCTGTTAGCACTACAACACTTGTGGAGGTTCTGGCACTACCACCTCCGTACAACTTTAATTTCTTCCGCACGTATGCTTCCAGTACAGAATAATACCAAGAACACTGCTGCCAAGGACTACTCTGGATTGAAAAATCTGAAAAACTAAAGCTGCAAGCAAATTTCTCTGAACACATTTTGTTCTATGGCTTTCCTTGGGAATACAATTAGTTTGAAATAACCGCTGCCTCTTTTAACTGGCATGCAGTGTTTCAACAACACGTACACATGCTGAAATCAAAAGAATAAGCATGCAGAGACTTAAAATAGTTAAAATTTGTGTTTTCACTGCAGTCAACAGTAAGGTATCCAGGACCACGAGGGCATGAGTAACATAACCAGAATAAGACAGGAACAAAGAATACAAAAACCATACCGAAATTCAGCTATGAGAACACTCTTAACACAGTCACCTTCAGAACTTGTCCATTAACCTCCTCAGAGAGCAAGGGCTGGTCTGAGCAGCAGCAGAACCAGGGCTGGCAGGAGCCATGGGTGCTCTGCCTTAGCTGGTCCTCAGCTGCGGCCAGCAGGGCTGAGGGAAACACCACAGCCTGGGTTCAACCTTCAGCTCAAACTGCGCCCCAGGTACAGACCAAAGCTCACTGTGCTGGGAAAACACTCACTCAAAAAAGGCAGTTGCTGACCGTCACCTGCGAATGTTTAGCACAGGTGCAGCTGCTGTGAAAAAATAATTTTAAAAAAGCATATTTTTTTTCTGTAAATCAAATATTGCATGTCTAAAAAGTGAATTAAAGCTGCTCTAGGCGTAGCTGTGAAGTTTGGAGGAGTTGAAGGTGGTTGTTTTGGTTTGTTTTAAACTGACAATCAAAAGCATAAATGCTGTGCTTTCCCTCATGACATCTGGAAGGCACCTGGGAGAGGATCTTAAAACTCTTGTTTTCAAAATGGAAAAGTCAGGTCATGCTGTGCCTAAGTGCAGGAGTGTGGAAGCAAGCAAGGGATTGTGACATCTCCAGTGCTCAAAAAAATTAAAGGAAACATTCAACTGTTGAGAAACGAAGGGAGAGCGATTGCTTGCACCCTTCATTTGGCACCACTTTCAATATGGCCAATTAACACTTTGAAACTTTTACTAAAGACTCACTACCCTCATCTCCCCTTCAGTAAAAAATAGCAAGTGATGACAGCAGACATTTCTGCTGTTTGTCCACAAAAAACCCAAAAAAGATCAGCTTCTACAAAATGGATGATTTTATCACTTAGACTGCTTGTCTAAGTCCTCTATAAGAACACAACCTGTAGTGGACAATTTTAAGCAACACACACCATCAGTGAAACAACAGACCAAGAAAGTAATAAAATTGTGTGTTATTTTGTACCACTTCAAGTGGTACAAAAGTACTTGCACAATCTCAGCACAGAGGAACTTTTAAAAGGACCTGAAGTTTCAAGGCAACCCACGGGGCCTGGCACTTTTGAGACCCAGATGAAATCATACTTCATCCAATTTAAGAATCCACACCGAAAGCCTCACCGCACTGAGCAGTGAATAGTGGGGTGGCTAGGCTTGCGTAACAGCAACTTAAGTGTCCCAGAGGCAACATGCAGCTGGCCCCAGGTCTAACAGGTGACTGCCACTCATGTTTCTACATGTAGTTATTCTGATGCCACAGCTTACACTCACAGGGGATTTTGGAAGATGCTTACAGCTTTTGTATGATACACATGTGAACTCCTGAGACTAAAGATCAGCCACCTGCCAAATCTGCTGGTAGGTTCTGCTGCTGCAGCAGAGGCAACAGGGGGGCAGGTCACAGGCCAGCGTTGCCCCCTGAACTCCTTATTACAGTGACTGGAAGGGGAGAGAGCCAAGTTCTGAACTCCCTCAGGTCACTGCAAGTGCCACAGCTCCTCCACAAGAGCTCAACATACTTCAGTCATCGAGTCACAGACCTGTAGAACCACAGAACAGAACAACCTGTTCTCTGTGGCCACTGGTGAAGAGAGGCCATAGATGTAAGGTGCAGAAGAAACATTCAGGTGAGACAAAACCAATGTTTGACTTCGAGGGCAGGAAAGCACTGGCCTGCCTTGCTTCTCTGAAGCTCTTTACAACAGAAGCCCATCTGCTAGGAATGATCAGGGTAGGGCCAAGCCTGCCTTGGCTGTGGAGCAGAGCAGATGACTTCATCAAGTTCCAGCAAGTCTGTTCCTGTACAATCCTGCCCATGTACCAGCTCATCTCTCTGCACAACCTGCTAGCCATTTCGCATCTTCTCTTGGACACCTCACAGTTCCCGTGGCTTGCAGAGAAAGCTGAGATGTTTCACTCAGGCCACCTGGAGCCCACTCCTGGCCAGATGCCCCCCACAGCAAGAAGGATGCTAGACAAACGTCTGAAAATCATAGCTGCAGACCAACATGCTCAACATATCTCTCAGAATTTGAATGTTTGCCATCACTTCAAAGGGTCCCCACTAACCTTACCTTAGAACTTCCCAAAAATATTTTGTCATATGTTAAAACAAATTAAAAAAAATAAATATTTGCAGAAATGGCTGTCATCACTGGCTCCTTCCACTGTTTTTCTTCTACAGGCTAAACAAAAAAGATATTTTTCTCCTCACTAACACTAGGGATGGAGTCAGCCCTAATTACATTCTACCTTTCAAAAACAGAACCGTTTTAAACTTTTGGTAACATGTGGTGACCTGCATTTGAATGAACTTAGCATGCCCTCAATATCTGCCCTGCAAAAGAGCAGCTGTCTCAGACCTCACAGCGTTTGTTTAAATTCTTTCAGAGACCTTAAAAGATGTGGAATATGTAATGTTGATCATTGACATGGAAAGCTCATGGTTCAATTACAAAGCAGAGCCCTCACCCTAAACACGGTGCCTAAAAGCAAACACACAAACCTTGGCAATTTGAAAGCAGAAAGTTTTAGAAAGATACAGAACCAAAAAAAGGGCTCAATACTAATAATTTATTAGCAGCTACAGTTTGAGGATACTGCTTATTTCAACAGGTGCTGGTGGATACAAACAATTTCCTAAGTTCCTCCATAAATTTGGCCACGTAACTTTTTGGGGAGGGGAGTAAAAAGGAAGCAATACTTTAGACAGTCTGGACTCCAGAAGTAGCCACATGCACCTCAGCCAGCTTTTGTGCAGTGTTGCAGAGCAGTGGGAAACTGGCAGAGGCAGGACATCTCCAAGATAGATGAGCAACAGAGCTCAAATTTGGGACATGCAATGGGTTATACCTTCTTTTCAGCAGCCTTTAGAGATACTTAAGCTGTTTATTATAAAAGAGGAATGTGAAAACACCTGAGAGTGAAGACAAGTAATGTCATCAGCTAGAAACTGCTATTTATAAGACCTGAAGACAGACTGGAGCTACCCACTGCCACTGGCAGACAATATTGCAGTGCAGGCACGAGGTAGAGAAAGGTCAGGCAGCCAACATCTGAGTTGGGTGAGGAGGAAAAGAAGTCCAGGCAGCGGTGAATGACATGAAATGGCACATGGAGACGAAAAGGAGGAATGTAGCAGGAGGATGAACTATCGTGGAGAACAAAAGGTTGCACCAGGATTTGCTCTTTTTGTGGAAGAGGAAGGCGAGGGAGGCACGAGACACATATGTCTCATCTGGGACGTTCTTCTGATGGTTAAAATTGCATTTGGCCAGGACTGAGGTGGCCCATGCAATAGGCTCGTGAACAAACTGGACCACAACGGTTAAAACAATTACTGTATGCATATACTGGAGAAGTCTTGCAACGAGCCAACCAGTAACACTACATCCCAGCCCTTCCGCTTACTTCATACTTCAGCAAGTGGTGAATCCCAAGGAATGCTAGGATTTTAGGACAGCAGCGCAAGGGAGCAGTTTGGCTTACCTGAACTTGATCCTGCAAATCCGTACTCATGCAGTATCCTATCCATAACATCATGAGGTATTATGCAATGTTGCATACAAGAAACAAGCAGTAGGCAAAGTCTACTGCATGAAAAAAATATAAAAAACAACACAACCATTTAGATCTTGAACATCTTAATAAATTACTGAAAAGCTTTATAAACAAAAAAGCTTTTAAGGAAATGGGTGCATCATCTACCTTGGCTGAAGAAAACCACAACATAGCATAAATCATCAGTTATTACAGTTGGGATTTAAACGGTTAGCATTCCAACTTTGTAAAATACATTAAAGCATCTCCTTCACACAAAACAGAATTCAAACCTGCTTTGCATGCTAGAGAAACAGCACTGCTGTCCTCTTCAGAAGCACACACAGAGACTTTGGCACAGGAGTTATTGTCGCCGAATGCGTCTGAATTAGTTTTCTTTGATGAATTCAGAAAGATGGTCTTCTCAGAGTTCAAGTCGTTTGTATTCCCAGACTCATTCTGAATGTCTGGTAAGCAGGTGGTGTCTTCTACTAATCCATCTCTTGAATAGGCGTGAAAAGGTGTTTTAGAGGTTGGCAAAACACTGGCAATGCTTTCTTCCTCTGATACAGCACCTGTGTCTGAGCTGAAAGACCCAGAAGTAGCCTGGACCTCCACTCTGCAGTTTACAGTGCAGTCATCTTTCCATCTCTTAATTGCTTCCCTCTGCTCCACAGGGGTCAGTCTGTCAAGGTGTTTGGCTCTCAGCACCGGAGATGGAAAAAATGTTCCTTGGAGAACTCTCAGCAAATATCTACAAAATAAACACAGTTTCAAATAAGCTGTTTAGAAGCTGACTCAAAACTGTTGCCAGTAACACTAAAGAAAACCAAACACCACTCAAGTAACCCTGAGGCTGCAGCAGCCTTCCCAAACAGTTTTTGCAGGTGCTGTTTTGTGAACATAAGCTATAAGGCCAGCAACTGCACCAGAATATGTTTTAAAACTGGCATTTTCAAAGGCAGATATTGATCTCAGGTGCTTCCATTTCTCTGTCCTGAACACGGTTCTCCTACAGACTAGTTACTGCAGCAATGTGCACTTGCAACTTCAATGAAGGGCCGGGGTCCCAACTACACTGAAACTGGAGTTTTCTGCGTATAGTGTCAGGCCCCAGAAAAAAGGCCTCAACATCAGTGCACAGTTTTGAACTTCCCTGGCACTTCAGTGCCGATATAGTTATGAGCTATTGTAGAAAAAAAATCAGGCCTAGAAAAATTCATGCTTCCAACTGAGAAGCTGTTTACCACTGCTGTTTCACATCAATCATATAGCACTAATATAGCCCTGGAGAGCTGGGAAGAGTAGGCAGAGCATTGCTCTAAAATCTGTAACTTTTGCAGGAGCCAGGGAATTCACCAGGTGCAGGAATGAACATGAAAGCAAAGGCCAAAGAAACAAAGCATCACATGCCATAAGAGGAATATGGAGTACAAGTGACATTCCAGAATTAAACTCCAGGAATAATTCATATTAGAACTGACTTAACTGGCAGCTTAGGTTGGGGAAAGGTTTTACTCATAGATTTTTCCAGTGAATTTTCAGTCAACAGGGCATCCAACATCTGTCTCTCTGTAGGAGAACTGCTCCTGAAAAACTCCAGTGAAAGCCCCAATCTCACTCCCTCAGGCTAGAAGGTGTAGAGAACCCTTTAGCTTCACACTCCCTGCTGAGCGGTGGCTTTTCAGCACCCTACAAAGGATTACATCAGAAATAAGCATGGAGAAAACCGTATGTGTGACAGCAGCGGTTCCCTAATAGGCACTTCAAAGCACTGAAGTAGAAAAGCTTGAACTAGCCACAACAGCTATAAATATTCTGAGGTATTGGCACAGGGAGTGTGCAAACAACTCAAAAGAATTTCACTGGTACATTTAAATACTTTGCATTTAATTCACCATGAAAGACACTGTCGTCTTCAAAATTGAACACCTGTACACTGGAAGCCGTCACCAAGCTGAAAGCTTTCTCCTATCTAGGCTCTCTACAGCCCTACCAAAAGGTCCTAGGACAGCATTTATCTACTTATTTGCCATGTAAGGGAGATTTAGTGTGTGTGGAAGAAAAGGCTCTACTGTCACCACCTGAAGCCAAGCTGAAAGCAGGGCTGGGTTGAGAAGAGCATACATGCTTCTTGCACCTCATGGTTTGTCCTTCTGCTGAATTGAAGTGTGAACCAAAGCTACCAGTCACAATCTCCAGTGAGTGTGGCAAAACCCTGGCTGACATGCTTAAGACACAGATCAGGAAAAATTCAAAGGGGACCCAAATACTTGGGTGGCTCTTGCAGGCACCTCCAGCCACAGCTCTGCCAGCTTTTCTGCTCACAGCATTGACAACTCATGCAGCCTGTAGTGCAGCATTTGATCCAGAAAGTGTGCTCAGATTGTGCCTAACGATATAAAATGACACCGGGTGAGAGGAGGAAACAGCAGTTATCTCCCCAAAACTTCTCTGAGTATCTGTCTGTGCAATTCAGTTTCGAGTCCCACTCTTTCTGAAATGCTATGAGAGGGAAAG
>NW_010513965.1:127162-156140 GCF_000687285.1 Phaethon lepturus
TGAATAAATTAGCCCTGGAGGCACCTCATGAGTAGGCTGCAGGTTTGAGTTCATGTTCAGCCAGTGAAAGGAAGATGGCTGTGGCTACTAACTAGAGCAAGACCGAGAGCTTGATGAAGTCTCTTGCACTAGTTTTCACACACTGTGTTCTTCTCTGTTGGCTCGCTCAGGTGTCTCCCTGCTCAGCATGCTGCTGTCTGGGACCTCCACCCAATGCTCCTGCCTTTACAGGGTGCATGAGTTCTCAAACTTGGAGTTAACGACTTCCTCAGTGAGGCAAAACTCTTCAACATTAGGCATGACAAAAACACAACTCGGGACCCCTTGTGAATCTAGTCACCATGTTTCCACCCCACAAAGAGGCCTGTACATGCATTCTTCATTCTGAGTATTCTTATATATATTCATGACAAATTTCAAACAGAAAATGCTTTCACAAATAAACACAGATGAAGCACAATACTTCTATGTATAGTACACATTCAACTTTGATCACTAATTTAGCTGATTTGCATATAAATTATAAACGCCATGGTAACAGACTACTGTTTTTTCCCTCCAAAGACAATATTTAATATAATAAACTAATATAATATAAATCACAAAATAAAATTTTTATTTACTGAAATTTACTTTGAGAACATGTCACTAAAGAGCTGTCTTCACGTGGCTTGGTCTGGTAGAGTTATGAAAAATTCTTTGTGGGGGTTGGGGGGTGGGTAGGGCTGGGAGGAAGACCTCTAGCCAGTGAGATTTATAGCATCACTGACTCAAATAAAACTAATTTTAACAACAGCAATCTGAAATTATAAAACAGAAACACACCTGGGTAGCAGAGCAACACAAGTAGCCAGGAGGCAAACTAAGTAAAATACTGGGTCTGTCATGTGCTTTTCCATGATCCAGTAAGGATTTGATGGTGAGTTGTGGGTTTTGCAGGTTGCTCCAAAAGCCAGAGCGAAGCCGAAGTACAACAGGATACTGCCAACTATAACTACTGTATGTATCCAAGTCTGCAATTCAGAAAAGGAAACAAATCAGATTTTAAACTGTAAACAGACACACCTGTAACACCTGTGTGTACATGTGTGTACACATCCATGCATGAACATGCACATACTCTTTTTCCAAGGACAGCTATGTAATGTAACAGAGGATAGATTTGTTCAGGTAATATTCCTAATTTTATACAAAAGATTCCAGGAAGAATGGAGCCTTCCTCCTACAATTCATAGGTAACCTAGCCATTTAATTTTTTTTTATTCTACTAAATGCACATCTTTTGATTCCTGTGTGAATGACATTTTTTGTGTCATTTGCCTTAGATGACCACCTCATTCACTGGCAGCAAAGTAAGCCTTCTCAAGCAAATGGAGCAAGACCTTCACATGACACTACCGCTATATATCTTGCTTGAGACATGAACTGTTCTACATTAGGTATAAAACTACAGAAAACTCCAAACAGCTATAATAGTTACTATGGAAACAACACTGCCATTGGTCTGACAGCTTGCCGACACTGAAAAACACCAAATAAAAGCCATTTAAGTAATGTATTCCTATTCAGAGCATGGATACACTCATGCTACCCATATATTCTCAATAAAGATGTTTTTATCACTGCTGCCATGCTCCCAAAAGGACAATGAAAAGACTGAATCATAACTTGAAATTTCATCCATTATGAAATAATCCTAATAACTGTTTTTCAAAAGAAAAAAGACAGTGAAGAAATAAAACCCATTAATCTGTGTCCTTCTACTGTAAATATTATTGTATTTTCTTTAAAATTATGCAAAATAGCCAAGTATTACCCTCGTAAGGGCTATCAATTTACCTAAGCTAATGCAGATGCTTTAGCTTGCACAGACTTAATTAAAAACTGGCATAGCATTTCTGTAGCATATTGGTTCTCTAGTTCTGGCACCAAAATATATGTCTGAATTATTTATCCTGGCCACAGAGCAGATCATCAGTTCCCAGCTTTCCAAATCAACAGTTCATATTGTTGCCTTTGAGACGCAAGCTTCGGGAACTAATGAAGGCTCAGTAGATCACTGGTTGGTTTTACCATTTGCAAAAGTCAGCTGACATCCCCAAAACCACCGTACTCTAACGAGGCAGGAACCTTTCACTATTTACAAATAATTTTGAGGCCAAATTGTGTTAATTTTAGTCATACAAGTACCACTATTGTCTCCAATGATAGGTGCATTAGGTGAGCTCACATGGTCACATAAACAAAATGTTTAGGTTTTGGCCCTTTTATACTTACTTTGTTCTGTATACAAAGGCCTGTCTTCTGTTTAATTTCAGTGAAAGCTGTATGCACATGCTCTGTTAAGAATATACTCTTTTGGAAACAAAGTACTCACCACAGACTTGCACTCAATGAGGAGGTGAAATAATATTATGAAGAGCGCTGCTGTGTTTATAGGGTTTCCAAAAGAAAAAATGTCTATGTCTGAGTCACAGTAAGTCTGTAAAGGAAGACAGCAGTAAGTATAATATATTCATTACGTATAGTCCTAATACACAAACTGGCATGAATAGTTTCAATATCATACATATTTGCATGCACGCAGTTCAGCTCAGTTCCAATGATGATCCTGTTAGTCCACATTTATGTATGAGGAAGTAAAATCAAACACTTCATTTTATTCTCTAATTTGCCTGGGGTTTTAATATGTTAAAATGTATAAATTTATTTCACATCCAGCACTTACAAAGTAAGGCACAAAAAAGCAAACGAGACTTTGGTAAAATGCATCCAGCAAGGTTATCCAGAAAGTTGAAGGCACGTAAGCCTGTAAGAAAGATAGATAATGGCATTAAAACAAATGGAACAAATTGCTGCATCCTTAATTAGCATTAATTTGGATTTGGGGAAAGATTTATCTACAGAAGTAATTCCAGTTAGTTTCCCAATGAAGAGGCATCTTTTGTATTACGATAATAAGAATGAAGAGCTCACTAATAGTTAGCTACACGTGTGGAGTATTTCCATCAACAGCCAGATCTAGGAACACTGATCTTACAGCGGTTTCTGCCAGAACAGACCTACCAGAGCCTTACCCGAGTACTAAGGAAGGGAGAGGGCTAGGGGACAGTGAATTACCTTAGCAGCTTACCATCACTGAATGTCAAGTCCCACTTTCTTCTATCTCCGCCCCCTTCTTTTTGGTACATGTGCTTCTACCTCTCAATTTGTGCTGGTTGACTCCTCTGAGTGGACCACACCCCTTTGTGAGCTAACTTAGCTCACTAGAATGTGAGAAATGAATTCATTTTTCTGCTGAAGTAACACACTGCTGCTTTAGTGAGTTAAATCAGCTCCTGGAAGGAGCTGATGGGACAACCGAGCTGACACAAGGAAGATGGTCTAGCTATGTGGGTGCAAACAGGTAACAAGAAGAAAAGAAGGGAAAAGAGGAGAAGGAACGAGCCTTCTTCACTCAGTGGCAGCAAACTGGATGACAGCTCCACCACTTATGAAACCATAGCTGCATGTGCCCTGGCTCAGATATATCCCATTCCTTCAGCCACTAAATTTGAGACACATACGTGAGCAGTCTAGTCACCCAGGACTTCCTCTACAATTGATTGATGAAGTAGTATGTCACTACCTTCTATTGTTATAATAAAGTAAAATAATATTTTAATTAAGTGTTAAATTTAAAAAAAGATTACATTAAAATTATGACAGAGTTCACGCTAAGCAAAGTAGAAACCAGGACAAAGCTCACTGATTTATATAATTTTGATTTAGAGACTACGCCCTGCTCCCTGCGGTCTTCTGTGCTAAATGTTTGGACAGAATTTACTTAGAGCAGATATGATGTGTAGTGTTTTCAGATGGGAGAAAAGTGCCACCAGCAAATTCCAGAACATACCCATAAGGGGAAAAGAACCCTGAGTGACAGAACTTTCTTGAGGATTACTTGAAAGGAATCTGCTCTGGTTCTTAGCTATTCCTCAGTACTTTGCCAGTTGAGACCCTTATATGACAGTGAAAAGACAGTATCCAGTCCCCTTATCTTTAAAAGTAAGCCCAGATGCTTAAAAGAAACCCATTTTGAGGAAGCATGTTGATAGCTGAGGCAGTGAATGAAGTGAACGTGCTGGTAACAAAGTTTATCTAGTACACTGCTTCACGTGAAGCCCTTACTTTCTCTTGTTATCCAAACATCTGATAAGATTGGGTGTACAGCTGAAAAGAGCCTACAAAAAACTTTTGAAAAAACAGCTTTTATTTGTGCACATACTGCACAGGCCTAGGTACTTTTCTAATGAAGTGGTTTTAAACTGCATGTTTGCCTGATGTGAACCATGAAGGAAAGACAGACAGAAATGGCTCAAATGCTGACCATCTGAATTTGCTTCAGGCCAAGCATTCTTTAACCTACCACAGATTTTTGGGTCATCATGTACAGCTGTGGGACCTGCATGAGTATCTCCGCAGACACATCTTTGTCCAAGACACCATAAATGATGGGTGGCACTGATGTAAAAAGGAGATTGAAAAGAATCAAGATCCAGTAGTCAGTCATTGACGTGCCTGAAAACCCACAGAAGAACTGGTACCAGAACAGGAGGTTCACATATGCCTGAAAAGTCAAAGATGACATGATAAAATGTTACCTGTAGACAAGTGTTTTAAAAGTCAGGAGAAAAACTGTCTTTTAAAATTTTAAAAGGAAATTCTAGGCAGATCCTAGCTCTAATTACAGTCATCTGTGGAAAATTAAGTATAAATGCTATGAAGTTCACGCCAATCCCACACTTCAAAATTATATTTGACTAGCACACAGCTTTACATTTCAAAATTGGACATGACTTGTTTAAATAGTCATGCTGCCACCACAATAGTAAAGCCCATTACCCAGTGTTTAATCAAATCAGACAATGGCTTTGAGTGGGAAATTCAGTGCAAGGAATAACAGTCTCTGGTGTCTGCAGACATAAATGGGAAACTGAATTGCCTGACATGCTTTTTATGTCTTTTTGAACTCATTCACAGTAGAAACTAACAAAGAATATAAAGCCCCACTAAGCCCTTCAGTGCTCTCATCCCTGTCCCAGGAATGGGATAGCTACCTACCACGTTCTTGTAGAAATAGTAAAGCACCATGTTGGTAAGTCTGGTGTAACACCAGTGACCATGGACAAGCAGCAGCTTCCTGAGGTGTCTAAACTGAGAGATTGCAAAGTCACTTGCCATCACAGCCTGCAATGCACATGAAGGAAAGGATATGTTATATCCAAACTGTTAAAGATAAGTTTCAGATACTGCCAAGTGAGCAACCTACCTACTGTTGGAAACTGTTATTTTATGATTTTTTTATACATAGTGCTTATGGTCTTACCCTCACTCAGATCTGAGCCTCTCCATACAACATTTTACACTAACACACAGAGCTCAGCCCAGCACAACATAGGCAAGAACACAGCAGTCTTTATTATTACGACACAGCTGCACAGAAATCACTGAAAGAGCTTAGGCTGCTTGTTTCCTGGCAGGACATGAGTAATAGGGAGTTCAGTGACAGGCAGCAAGCTCTGTCATTTGGAGTCTGAACCTCTGCAGCGTTCAGCTTCTGAGTGCTCCTCAAAGAGCGCTGAAGCCTGGGTGTGAGCTCAGGCTGCAAACTCTTGCCCATGTACGGCAATGGACTGTGGACCACTGGGCTTCCGGGGTAAACTCTGAACCGATTTAAAATGGAATCTGATGCCATTTGCAGCTGTCTCTGTATACACTACCTGCATGCCTTCTTGGCCTGATATTCCCACACCAATGTCAGCTACCTGGATCATACTGACATCATTGGCACCATCACCTACAGAGGAAAGAAAAGAAGAAAAATCAAAACTAACTTCACTTATTTGGAATGCAACCTGGAGGCAGCTTTGCTGGCTATCACATCGCCATGGAGGTGGCAGGAAGAGATAAATATACAAGAACACCAGAGAGTTCAGAGAAAAACATTTTTATGGCCAACAGTGCAGCCTATGGAAAACCCTACAGAAAGCAGGTTTAGTAAGTGGAAGGCCTGACTGAACTGAGCTGTATTCTCCAAATGGATACTGGCTGTTCCTTTTGTCAGAATTTAGCTGGTATGATAGAACAGAAAATATGGGTGTTTTAAATCACAGCCAGGCCTGTCTCCTCTCCATACCTATTTTGGGGGGTTGTGATAGAGGATGAGAAGGAAAACTTGCTTGCTCCTTTGGACGTGTTACATAACACTGTGCACGACTGCTGCTCTTCTTGCTGCTTTAAATTACCATGACTAAGTGTTATGGACTAAATTTGCTAGTGCAGAAGACTAACATCGTCTTATGTCAGAAACAACTACGATTCAAAGGATTATCTTCCTTTGAAAGTAAATTTTGTGACAGACATTAACAAAAATTAGGAGAGAAGAAACTGGCTTCTACTTCTTTTCAGAAAAAAGAAGATAACCACAGGACTCACCTACAGCTAATGTCATTGCCTTTAGCTTATTTCGCACCAGTCTGACCAGGACACTCTTCTGCAGGGGTGTGGCTCGGCAGCAGACTACAGCCCGACATTTTTCTGTGAGTTCCAAGAAAATATCCTGTAGGCTGTCATGAAGGACATGCTCTAAAGTCCTTCCGTCAATAACCAGGCCTGCACTGAACCCTGCAGCTTGGGTGGAGGAACTTGCAGAGACATTCCTAAGTTTCTGACAGGGTGGTTTTTTGGCAAAAGTATTCTTCTGGATGTCTTCTAAAATTTTGCTCATCACCAACGCACAGGCATCCTAATTAAAGACAAAAGAAAGGCAACACTAAATACTGTTTGTGTTCTGGCTCCCTTTTCAATTTGTAAAATACAAATGGAGAAAAGGTCAGATGCTGCCCTTGCGTAGCATTTCACTTGAATCCAGAAAGGCTCAGACATAAGGCTGAATAACACTTTAAAATCACAAAGGATACAGTCTGTTGTTAATAAAAGGGCCTGTGATTTAACTTTGCTTAAGTAGCTTGGCTTGGGTATTGTACTAGGAGAAGGGAAAAAACTGAAGCAAATCAGAAAATCTTCATAGACTAGCAGAAAAAACAACCATTAAGGATTCTGCAATATAAATACAGCTTTGATAGAAGACTTTTGCTCTCTATATTTCTTTTGTCTGGCATGCAAAGCCAAAAATGCATTTCAATTCAGATTATAGGCGAGCTGCAATGAGTTACTAAAGACCTGGCCTTGGGGAATCTTTTACCTTGTCATAATCAATATCAGATGCCCCAAAGGTTCTTGATATCAATATATGTAACGTGCATGCTATATAGAAGAAAATACATATTCTTAAATGTTCTCATTATTTTACTTTGAAATGTAACAGTATCAAATTCCATCTATTTTTTATTTCAAAGCCCAGTCAGGAGGATGAGCACTTCTGCAAAAGAGACTCCATTCTCACTGTTAAAACACTCATTCCTCAGTAGGAAAAAAGAAAGAAGAAAGCATTAGCAAGAATCAAACCCCAAGTTTTCCTCAAACACAACTGGTCTAAAAATCCTTTCTTTTTCACTTTATCCTCCCCAGAGTTACCACTTGTCACACAATCTTTTACAGCAGATACAAACTGAATTTCTAAAGTAATGTATAAGCAGACATATTTTTTATTAAAAATATACATTTTTTATTAAAAAAAAAAAAAACAACCCAAAAGGTCTTAGATAATCCTCCAGTCATTTAGAGAAGTCTCAGATTTCATGTCTGCTCTGAGGAGAGACATTTCATACACTGGCTTTACCAGTTACTGTTAGCAATTTCTCTCTTAGGAAACTGATAAATAAGTTTTATTCTTTGAATAAAGAAATTGATAAAAATGAAGATTTGAAAAACAGCTGGTTATAAGCATGCACAAGAGGACACAACGATCAAGTAGGATTAAACTTGCCACCCAAAAGAGCAACATTTTTCACCACTCTATCACATGACTCAATTACTGGGTGATGGGGAGAAGGTGGCTTTTTCTCTGATAAGATTGTTGGCAGATTAGTTTTCCTGAATAGTGTGCAATGTACTTTAATGAGACAATTCTTTGTACATTTATGCAAGACAAGCAGGGCTGAGGTATTATATTACACAAAGCAGCACAAAACTTAATTCAATAGAATTTGCATGACAATAATTCTTACATTGTTAATATGCTGTTACTCAAAGCCATTTGAGATCTCTAATAACATGTGAAGCATGTCAACTCCCTAACCTACCCCAAAAAGAAATTAAGCAGTCTATTCAATTAAAATAATTAATGGTCATTTAGGGACTGTATATAAAGAAATAGATGTTACATATGTATAAAGGATTTCATATTTTACCTGCAAGGAAGCAAACCATCAGTTTTCCAGTATTTTCATCTTCCAAGAAATCATGCTGTCTTTGGTCAGTTGGGAAAGCAGAGAACATTTAATTTTTCCTTATTGCCCTGTGTTACAGCCTGACTAAATTTTTCAGCAGAAAAAAGAAAAGTGTAGTTTTCCACTCACCCTACTCTGTGATTTGAGAGTGAAGATTCTGTCATCTGGTTCCAGCAGTTTACAGGCATAGGCAATGTTGACAGCTGTCTCTCTCTTGTCACCTGTCAGCATCCATATTTTTATTCCTGCTTTCCGTAATACCTGTATTGTGTCTGGAACGCCCTCCTGCAGGCGATCTTCAATGCCAGTGGCACCTTAATTTAGACAAGCAGAAGGATAAGTGCTGCTGTATTTCCAAAACCAAACCACTGCAAGAGTGACAGGACAAGATGGTCTTCTGTGTGTATCCACATCCCAAAACAGACACCCTACCGGGACATGCTTGGGAATCCCTCCCTTCCACATCTTTCTGTCCCAGAGCCCATCACATGCGAGTTTGTTGACACATACCCTCATTACAGCCTCAGGGGCCTCCAACTCTTCACAAGACCCTTTCTCATGCCAACTTTTCTCATTCTCACAGTTGTTCCATCCCACAGTCCATCCCACAGACTCCCAGGCTTCTCATGACAAATGTACTCCATTATTCCAACTCCCTCCTACCTCAGGCTACCCCAAACCTCAATCCTTCCTATCTCAAGGCCCACTTCTCTTCCTTATTCACAACTGTGCTCCAGGCTGAATTCTCTGTACCTCTTGTCCCAAGTCCTCACCTTTTCCGCACCAAAATTGCCTCTCCTTATATCATATTTTTGCACACTGCTGCAAAGACCTGCCATTCATCATCGGGTTTCTCAACTACTCATCATTGCAGTACCTCCTGTCCCAGGTCCTTTCAATTCATAGCACTAAACTATGTTTTGCCCTTCCTCCTGCCTCCACTGCCAACCTTGACATATTCCGCCACAGGGAGGAAACACCTGCTCTAACACACAGCTCTTAGTGGTTTTGGAAGACATGCAACAACAACAAAAAAAATGTCTTTAACAGACATATCCTCTTTTCTGGTGTGCAGACCTGTGTCCCTAAAACGAGCTTAGAAAATCTTCTATTCTGGTAACAATGAGGTAGCACAACATCAGCATCATCCATCTCTGAGAAGCTGCAGTGTCAGTGATTTACTACAGTACAGTATATTTTCATGGCTTTTCACAATACAAAGAGTACTAAATCAAACCAGGAGACATGGTTTGGCTTGTGGGATTCTCAGGCTAAAAGACTTTCTCAGAAAGAAACTGCTGTCCTCCATAATCCTGGCAATACTGACATGATTTGAATTTTTGCTTGTTGTTCTTTGAGGACAAAGTCTTCATTTCTCAGTCCTAAGAGGACAGTCAGAGTTACAGCTGCAGTAATACACCAGGTAATGTTTATTAAGAAAGCAAAGGAAGTCTCAGAGAAGCAGAATGAGAAGTGCTGTAAGTAGTTTTACTCTGCAGATTACAAGGTACATAACCCATTGCAAGTGTACCCAAGATAGAAGAGGTACTGAAAGCAAGCACCTTGGCAGCATGAAAGCATTTACCCTTCTTATTCCCACTCCCATTTAATGACAGGGTCAACCCATATTGCTTACTGTCCCGTTAGAGACATGAGACAAAAAATGCCTTGGCCTGCAGAACAGCAGGTCTCCACAGCAACTAGACTTCCTTCTACTGACTCTGGTGCAAAAGAGTACCTGTATAGCACATCATCCCTTAAAACTACAGCAGCTAGCAGCACTGCTCTGGCTCCTCTCCAGAAACTGAACCCAGTAATCCCTGAATTCCTTTTATTTAGTAACAAGGTTTATGGCTTTTGCCCTGAGCAGACATGGCACAAAATAAGGGAAGTAACACCTTTCCACACAACAGGATCTGTTTCTCTTTAGCATCGAGCATGACCTGCTTTTACCACCAGTCAGATCTTTGCACTTTGTTTTCCAAATGTTATTTGCTGGGCTATTATCCCAGACTGCCTGCAGTTTACCTTTTCAAACGTTTTTCATTTTGTTTTGGCCTCCCCATTTCTGCACAACTGAATGACCACTAGAGGAATGGTTCCTGCCAGAAGCATGCCTGACTTCTTATCTCCATGTTATTACAGGAGGACACAGCACGAGCACACCTGCTGTGCCACAAATCCAACAGTGATGGAAAACATGCCCCGAAGTGGGATCTGTGACTGTTTGCCCAGGCAGGCCTGTGATTTGTTGTTATCGTTTCACATGCGTATTATGATGACACTTAAAAACTATAGTGAGCACAAAAAAGAAAACAAATAAAAAAAAAATTCAGTAAAACTTTACCCTTTACAAACAACAGAAGAGCAATAGCTGCCTTCAGAGTGTTTTACAACTAGTACAAACTTACCAGCAAGCTCTATGAAAATTCAGGAGTGACAATAAATTCTAGGTCTGTAGAAAGCTATGTGCTACACAGATTGAGGCTAGCCCAGATCCCTGCAGGTAAATTCCAATTATGAACAACATGTAGTTTCCTGGGAGTTACAGCATTTTCTACCCACCGAGCAAAGTGAGTTCAGTCTCAAGCTTGATGGCAGATTCAAGCAGCAGCTCCTCCCTGTTGTCAATACTGGTTTCCGCTAAAAAATGATGATTTAACCACTCTGCATATTCTGCATCACTCATCACCTATAGAGTTAGATAAAACATATGGCATGTATCCATAGTGTGTTTTCAAAGGCATCTCAAAAGTGTCCTCACAGTTACTTCTGCTGTCCACATACAGAAGCCAGAAGCACAGCCCCTGGCAGTGCATCACTTACATGCCCCAACATGTCCATGGATTTAGTACGATGTTCATAGTGTTAGATTACTTTGTCAGGCTTCCTAAACTATGTTACTCACTGGTACCCTACAGGTTCCCAGAGCTGCCCAGCAGATTTCCATCTAGACAGAAGGCAGGCAGGCCAATGAGCGTAGTACACTCTGCCTTCTGCTCTTCTGCTGCAGCACTGACACAGCTGCAGAGTCACTGCACAGCTGTGTACAGCTTGATGACGGTACAGTTACACAGACTGTACTTCCACTTTGCATAAGGCTTTGTAAAGAGGTTTCTTGCCTGTTTCAATCCCCATAGAATTTTACTTCTGAGCAGCTTTGAATTTAAAATGGAATCTCAAAACATCACTTTATTTTTGCATCCAAAGGTTCTAACACTGCAAACTGCTTGTGTAATGCAATAAACCAGGTCTGACTTCATTTGTTTTCTGTGTCTGGAACTCCAACCAGGTTAAGTTTCACAGAAGGAGACCTGGTCAGGGCTCTCAAGGAAAAATCAGGATATCTGACAAGCCCTGTTTTATTAAGCTGCTTGACATCCTAAACTGACAACAACTATGGCAATCTAACGGAAGTCAGGAATTGAGTTGGGTCAGATTACAAATTCCTCCTGAATGAACATAAGGATAAACAAAATGTGGCAACAGAAGTATCTGTTTAGAAGCAGTAATGTCTGCTCCGTTGGTGATACCACTCAGGTTGGTCACAGACTGTAAACATTCTTAAAAATATGCATTAAAAGGAATACCTTCTTAGCAATACACAGAGTGCGCAGTCCTCTTCTGGCGTAGTCATCCAAATGCTTTTGAGTTCTCTCTCTGATCTTCTTTTGTTCCTTTTCTGTATTATTAGTACCTACTATCACACAAAAAGCAAAGAAAGAAATTAAATATGCATTCTTATGCTAAATTTAGCACAAAATTTTGAAGGTCTAAATAAATTTAGCACAAAATTTTGAAGGTCTAAATAAGTTTTAAAAATACCAAAACGTTAACAAGTTTTTTTTAACTGTGAATATATCTTCATGTTTGCACAATGTACCATGGCTGTATCTATAGTGAGCATGCAGTGCGCCAGTCTGCCCAAGCAGTGAGGGGGAACCCATCTCGTACAGATACATCTTTGCATGCCACTAGTATATCAAAATGTTTTCCTAAAATAAAGTTATTTTCTAAAATTAACTGTGCCACAAACACCTAAGCAGCTTTACTGTCACTGGTCTAGTAGGAGGGAGCTAAAAGGGAAGGCACAGTAAAGCTTTTTTAAAAATAACTGTTAAAGGGTGGACTATTCGGACAGGCATTCCACTCACGTACCTTTGGATACGTGTAAGTGAGGTTCCAAGTTTACCTTGAGAATCAAAGCAAGGAGAGGCACCTCCAGATATGAAATTACCCTCCATGTAAGATGACAGATTTTGGAGGTCCTGTTTCTGCTCCATGGTCTAGAGGCTTTTTGTCTAGATTTTAGATAGATAACTGGGTGAATTAAAATCCACCCTTGGAATTGGAAATATCTCTCTTCCTCACTGAAATCAGCCAGCCATGGAACATACAAACGAAACTCCTTTTTGCAGAAAGCAAGCCTTTAAAAATAATTCCTTTATATTACTTTCCAAACTACTAAAAAAAACCCTTTGGAACATCTTCTGAACTGAAATATATTTAGGTATTTATTTCTAACATACACATACAATATTTTCTCTTTACTGCATTCAGTTAAAAATCAATGGCTGCTCACTACAGTGTATGAATAAATCAGTGCTTAAACAACCTGGTGCATGCCTCCTGTGGCAGATGCAAAAAAACATTTACCCCCATTTATCCCCAAACAACATGGCCCAGCAGGCGGGACCACACAACTTTACAGTTATTATTACTATGACACCTAGAAACACAGAAATAGTCAGTAGTCAAGGAAAAAAAAAACTCAAAAAGCACTGATATGTGACATCTGCAACCCATACCTCTCTCCAACAGCTCAGAAACGCTAACACAAGTAAAGGCTAGAAAGGATCTCATTCTAAGAAACACCTCTCACTCTGTAGCACAAGCCAACTATTCAAGCAGATGACCTTACTTTGTAACTGTGAATACTTCAGTTGGCTCCAAAGGGTCTGCTTAGACACCACTAAATCCTTCAAATAGCAGCTGCTTCTCTCTTCTCAGTTTCCACACCAGCACACAGTACAGCCATATCCAGGTGACAGGCAATACTACCTTTCTGGGTTCCCTATAAGGAACTATTCACAGGTAATAGTTCTGCTTGGTTACTTGTCTCTTCTCATGAATCAGGCCATATCTTAACTGTACTTAAGAACGACAAAGGTGAGCAAAGAATTAGAAGTTCTATAGATACCTTCAGATGCAGTTCTCAACAAATCCATCATGACTGAGTCTGCACCTTTTGTGTACACTACCACTTTGTTGGAGACTGGATGCCGCACCACCACTGACATCCTTTTCCGCACTGAATCAAAAGGCAGGATATGCAAAATCTGAAACGTTAAAGATCCCAGACCTGCAAAGTCCACAGTTACTTGATCTGGAGTCCTAGACTGTAAAATACATTTATAAGCCCTAGCAGCATGAACCAAGGCAGCTTCATCTGGACTCTCAGCTTCATAACATAGTTTAGGTAAGGGAGGCAATTCAATAGATGATGCAGCACTGTTGTGTTCACAGCCAGCAGCTACATTCAGCATATGTAGTTGTTGAGGCACTCGGGAATTTTCCGGGCTGTCACTATTGTGAGGCTCAGCAGCCCTTTGAGTAGCTCCATCCAAAGCAGGTGAAGCCAGTTTCATTCTGAAAATAGACAGTTTGCTCACAAAACTATTGGGGCTTTCAGATGATGACTCTTTTACACTTGGAAGTGGGGAGGAACTTAGTCTCCGGACTGACAACCTCTGGAACATCTGCCTGATTTCCTCAAGTGATTTAATAGGCATCCTACCCAGTGAAGAGAGTCTCATCTGGAACAGAACAATTAGAAAAAGCATTTATGTTAAATTCTTCTTATTTTATTACATTAAAGAGGGACAGCTTACAAACTGTGTATGTTTCTTAATGAATGTAGTATTTTAAAATTTACTCTAAGGTTGATTGCTTGTACTAAAGATGGCCAGCTCATTTAAACATATAACCATATGAGTACACTAAACAGCTTCTGTAAGACCTTCATTATTCAAACAAAAAGAATTGTAAAAATACTTCAGATCAAAAAACAGTAAGCCTTCCAAGTTCGATTCATGACTCCATGTAATACTTCTCTTTAGAACTGTTTCAGTAGTGAAACAGTATGACATTATAACTTTTAAAAGTTGTGCCAAATGGAACTAAACACTTAATTTTTGTTCTGAATTAGCACGATACTTGTGAAAAATAAACCAACTCCATACTTCTCACAGCAATTAGCTACAAGTACTGTTAAAAATACCATGCCTTACCAAAACTTTTTTAATGCCTGAATTTAAACCGAAAGACAGTTCCCCTCTCATCAATGTTACAAAATAATTGGCTTACTGTTACTCAGATCAGCTAGGCAGTTAATAGCTTACAAACAAGGAACAAGGTGTGCAAGTCTGACATTCTTTTCTTGTTACTGGAGAAGAGTTAAGAGTGAGTTATCACCAGGAAGCATGTTCTCCTTTGCCACTGAAAAGCATAAGGTAAGGATAGACTCTGGCTTCAGTTCTACTGCAATTGCATGCAAGTTGTAGTGTGTCTCCACTCAGCATCATGGAAATATAGACTAGGAACATCCTTTCATCACCTCTCCCTAAGGCAACACTGAAACTTTCCGTTGCCTTGAGCTCTTTCATGTCATTCCCTAATCGTGAACTCAGAAACCTCATGCCACATTGCCCCTCCCAACCTACCTACTAGTGACCTGGAGATCTTCTGGCCTGCTAGCAAGTAATCCAGAAATATTATTCTCAAAAACCCGAGAATCTCACCTGTATATTGTTCCACATCACCTTTAAAGAATGGATGATTAGTAGCTATGAACACAGCTGCCCCATCCACACATGGACATGTAGGCTGCCTACCACACTTTCTGGGAATGCCTGGAAGCACACTACAATACCAGGCTTATTTAGACATCGGAGGTACTTTATACTCCACAGGATACCTTTTGGGAATGTCTCCAGACATGGTTGTAGGTTCACTGCCTACATGGACACCAAAATCTAGTCCTGCACATATCATAAACATTTTTTTCAAAAGACAAAGTCAACAAATGGAAATCACCAGGGGATGAGGGGGAAGGAAATCAAAGCTGAACTTGGGAATTATCCTGCAACACAGTCAAAATTGGTAAAAGACGGGGTTATGAAAATCGCACTCAAAAAAAAAAAAAATTGAAAAAGATAGTATTATCATTAAAAAAATGTTAGGTTGTGTGCTCTTAAAACAAGAATTGGTCTCAGGAAGACTTAAATACACTCCAGACCATTAAACCAGGACAGTCTAGCAAATGCACTGTACATTCAAGGTGAGACCACTTTATATTATACTGCAAAACATTTTTTTCTTCAGACTATTACACATATGAAACTTGATCTTCCATCCTTTTGCTGATACTCTATTTGAATAGTCAGGGAACAGGTAAGAGCATTCTCAGTTCCAATATTCTGGGAGTCTTCTGAGATTATTCTTTTTTTCAGCCAACAAAAACCCATTTGTAAAGGTAACCTGAGTGTTAGGGTACTTTTAAAGGAAGCTATGCACACATCTGGAAAAACATAACATAGAAAATATCACAATTGCAATTTAATCTCAAAATTTGTCTTGTAGAAGTTACAAACAGTTTATACACAGAAGCAAAAATACTGAAGCCAAGCTTTTCTGCATGGGAAAAATGTTACCAGCACTATGTTGCACATTAACTTATTGCACTCCATGGGTTTACAGTAATTCCCTTCTTTCTAACAGGAAAAACCAATAGAGGAGAAAAGGAAAAAGCAATTAACTGACATTTAAAAAATGATCCTTTTGTAGTCAAACCAAAGGGATTTACGAATATGGCCAAATAGCCAAAAACAAGGCCGCCTTACCTTCTGACGTGGCTGATTGGGGACTGAAACTACAACAGTATTACAGATAGCCAGAGCAAGAAAGAAGTCGGTGATGTACATTGTCTCCAAAGATAACTTGCTGCTAGCTTCTTCTGATTGTTGATAGGAATGCGAAGAAATTTGACTGAACTTCTCCAGCAGTTGTGTGTCTGGTACAACATCTGTTTCCTGTTGATGAAATGAACAAAACTGTCCATTAGGATATAAGATTAGTCTCAGTCTCTGGAGGTTAAACCAGTTATAGATGAATGAAACGTAGAAGCTCATATAACTTCCCTCCTGTCAGATTCTGAGTTGGTTATACTAGGAAATAGAGGAACATGCTACTGTCTTCACTGCCTTGTGCTAGCCCACTGAAAATGGCAAACTCCATGCCCAGACATGCAAACAGTAGAGCCTTAGTTCATAGACACTTCAACAGAGCTCAAATACGATGAATGCTATTTAAACACTTTCCAGTATTGAAGCAGAGTTTTTACCTCTTATAACCTCCAATAAATACTGGTCATCTAGATATTTCATATTAAAACCAAACAAAACTACTAGAAACCTCTTAAAACAAAAGAACAAACTCTCATTGAGGTGAAGCTGGTCATTTCAGCTGGAGTGATAATGGACTCACGGCAGCAAGAACCAAAGCATACACCTTCATGACCCAAGGAACATCTGCAATGTCAGCTGCAAACAGGATGCAGCCAAGCAATCATGGGAGGCTCTGGTTTCGATGGGAGAGAGAAACGATTTCTTAAATGACAAGGACTCTGATCAAATGGGGGTAAAAATATATTCCTTCATGAGTTACTTCAGAAATTTAGCATCAAACCCAACAGCTTTTACTTACAATGGGGCTGCTGAAAGCAACATGTCCTGAGTGGGGAACATCACCTGCTCCATCTTCCCTTCCTAATGCAGGGTAATTACCAGACAACTGATTCAATGACTTTCTGTTCAAAGGTTCATTCACAGCTCTGCAGTTGTTCCCTGGCCATTTTGATATATGGGTCGAAGAGCCACACTGATGATCAGTTGAATCCTCATTCTCTGAATCTATCTCTTGATAGGATTCCAACCTCTTTGCTATAGAAAGGGAAACAAAATTATTGTTCCATGAGCAAAAAGAATTTTGTCTAAAATACTGCCTGGAGGTTCACAAAACGAATTTTTGAAGTAAGGAATTTAGTATATAGTTAAGAATAACCCACCATTTATGAAAAGTAAAACCCACAAGCAGCTATGACACTGACTTACTGTTTGGGACACTGCACTTCAAGAGCAACACTCCACTGAAGTGAATCCAGAAGAGGGAGCAAGAATGATCAGGGTTCTAGACAACATGAGCCACATGGAAACAGTAAAATAAGCTGGAGTTACACAGCCTCCAGAAGGGCACATTGACACGAGCCAAAAAGAGTCTTTAAGTACATGAAGGGCAATCACATAGAGAATGGAAATAGCCTGTTTTCTGTGCACACACAATAGGTAATAGAAGACACAATGGTTCTATATTGTGGCAAGACAGACTCAGGCTAGGTATCAGCAAAACTCTGTCAAAGAAGACATGACATACTAGAGCAGAATGCCTCAGAAAGCAGTGAATTGGACATCACTGGAGGTCCTGAAGAAACAAAAAAAATATTCATAAAGAATGATAGCAACAACTCTGCCTTAGGCCAGAGAAATAGGACCAGATTACCTCCTGATATGTTTTCTAGCCTGATTATTTTATGATGGATCTGGATAGTATGCCAGTGGTTCAATAAGTACTGCTGCTAGCACGAACTCAGTGAAAGTGTGTTTATCATTTCTGCATTGGACACTCCCTCACACACACATACACATTTTCTGAGTATTTAACTGAAAAGCAGGTTTCAATAATAAAACTTTGCATTCACATGTCTAACACCTTTGCACCAAAGATATAAATGCAGTTCTGTGCCCCACAAATCTAGCTAGGAAGATCAGTGGTGTAAAGAACCTTTGTAGTAAGTGGAAACACGCCTATGCTATCATGTGTTTGTTAAGAACATACCCAAATGATTTCACTGGGGTTCTGGGCCAGTGTTTGACCACATGCAAGAGGTTGCAGTCTCAATCCAGACAGCACTGGATCACTGTATGCTATTCAGCTTTCAAGTTTTTATCTGTCACTGTGAAAATAGCATGTGATGATCATACACTAGCAGTTCAATGTCTGCATCCATAGACACCATGGAAAAACTGTTCTGAGAACTGTGCATTGCCTATTTATTTCATTAAAGCATGAATACAAACAATGGCATCCCAGGGAAAAAAAAGTATTAACATGCAGACATCTCCTGCAACATCACTAATTCCCTATTCTTTTTTCTTATTTAAAGTAGCAGCTACTGTACAGGAAAGAAGTGAAAAGTGGAATATTACTCTGTTTTATGTGAACAGGAAACCTATCCACAATTCAGAGTCCCCAGCTCTGGTGGTCAAAATGAGATGGAAATAGGTTTATGATGTCACTTGCTTAGCTATGTTCAGGAAATGAGCTACTGGATTTGCTAGCCTGTTAAGTTCTCCTTATTTCCTGTTGTCTTTTCTTTCTAGAACATAAATGAAAGCCTCCTGTCCCTCATCCTGCCATTCTAATGATTCCAAGGACAGCAGGGAGACCAGAGCTTACACCTTCCTTGGCAGGCCATCTCCCTGATGTCAACATGAATTTAATAAAATAGTTCTTTAAAAAAAAAAAAAAAAAAAAAAGTGGGAATATAACAAACTGTGGCTCCCCACAACTACCAAATATAATATGCCACATGTGGTATTGATAACTTTATTGATAGCTTTGCTCCTAGTAAGCAGCAACAGTGACTTAGTATGTGTTTGTAGAGGCAGGTTTGGACAACACATGCCCATTCTGCTATGCTTCCAGACTGTTGAGAAGCCTCCATGCTCTGACTCAACACATGTGGCACCTCTTGTAACACCAAACTGCTGTGCTGCCTTGGTCCAAGAGCCACATGTTACTGTAGACAGAACACTGCATGGGGGCACCCAGATGGAGGATTATACTGAATCACAGTCACTGCTGTTGTGTGCTTCCCTCATGTGCATCCCTTTACCCTGGGCAATACAGAGATAAATACAGAAATATATGTACAGACTAAGTGGCCTGTATGCAAAAGACTGTACTGTCTTGTACTGCAACTCTTACTATATTAGGTTCTTACAGGAACCTTGCAAATAGGAGCTCTATGCAACTGAACAAATGTTAAACAGGACTAAAATACAGGACCTCCAACATTTTTACAGCTGAGTTTCAGGGTTCACATAATTTCTAGATTTGTTAGGAAGAAGCACTTGTATATCCTCCAGGCAAAACACAGGGCACAGCAGGAAATAATTATGAACATAATTAACACATTAATATTTTTGGACAATAACTCTTAAATGAACTATTAGCAGAAGTACATGGTAGACATACTTCCCTGGCACAGTGAGACCTGGATCAGCCATATCTACATCATTTGCACTATTCTTTGGTTTATCTCTTCTGAAATACTTCTCCTTCCTTTAGGAAATGCTTTGCAAATATATTCTAATTTTTTAAGTTGTTCATTCACCAAGTTCGAAACTTAAAAAATATAAAATATAAATATAAAAATAAAAAATATAAGTTTGAAACTTAAAAAAAATACAGGACATCTGTATTAAATAGTAACAGCAACTTTGCTGTCATCATCCTTTCCATAAAAACTTTCCACACCCACACCATAAAATTTTCAAAATATGTGCAGAAATTACTGTAAAAATGGTGTGTAACCATCTGCTCCTGTGACACAACAAAAGAAGGGCTGAACTGATTCATTGCTGTGGCCAGCAGGGTGTGCTTTTTGCTTGTAGTTGTGAACAGTTCTACCTGGTGGCAAAATCACCAAAATCACAGAGGGGTTTAATACACAGCAGTGCTTCACCTGTCCACATCTCACCTTCGATCTCATATGGAATACTTGCATTGCCCACCCCCAAAATAGCAAATGTCTGCAGCCACTAGTATTTACTTACAGTAATGGCAATAAAAACTTTGTGGTTTTATCTAATAAATAAAACAGTTAATTGAATCAAAGATTTCTTGTCACTCTGCCCAATTTTCTCTTGTGTCTGGAGTTGTGTCTTCTCCTGGCTCCCAGAAGGCTTCAGGTAGGCTCTCAGGAAATACATACTGAAAGATGCTACACTATTAGACAATGAGGCAGCAACTATCCAGTAACACTGCTTGTTGACTTTTTGTCTAACAATAAACAGGTGTGTAAGACATAAGAATACAACAGTCATTATTTTTATGGAAGTACTTATCTTTGCAGCCTTAACACATATCTGTACACACATCTGCTTGACTTGTACCTTAACATTAATGTTATAAATACATCAGCATGTGTTTTATTTGGGTTACTATATCCTCAAGGGCAACAGTATGTTGAATCAAAAGCCGTAAGATATACTACATAAAGGTGGTATACTGCTCTGGCAGTCAACAGGAAGTCTGAACCCTAAAATGCTAGGTAAGCATTGACACACTAGTTGAAAAAAAAAAAAAAAAAAAAGGCAAAAGACTAGATGGGCAATTTTCCAGTGTTCTGGGTTCTGAATATTGCAAAAAGAGAAGCAAAACAAGGTAGGAAAGACTTCTTCCAGAGCAAGTAAAGAATATTTTGTTTGTGGTATCAAATATGTTGGAAGTTAACTAGCTGCAAAGCAGCACCTTACATACAGCCTTCAAGTCTCTTAACACACTATATATGAAGGGATCCAAATAATGGGGAAAGATGCATGGCTATTAGTAGGATCAGTCTGAATTCATACCTTCTGTGAGTGTGTATGGCCACATAAAACTCATGAAGTCCACCAGACCCCTATAAAACTTTCTGTTTCTCCAAGAAGAGAGAAATGACCCATTGTGAACACAACTTTAGTGTCTTACCGTTTTCCTCATGGCAATACTCCTGTCCTGCAATGCTGCATCTCCGAAAAACCATCTTATTTTCAGTGAGGGTTCCAGTCTTGTCAGAGAAGATATACTGAATCTGGCCGAGGTCTTCAGCAATGTTCAATGCTCGACACTGAATTGTTGAGTCTGTTTTCTCATGGTAAAAATCAATGTCATTCTGTATTAAATAAATTTGTCCCAATTTGACAATTTCAATTGAAACATAGAGAGAAATTGGGATCAAGACCTACCAAAATAAAACACATGGATTAAATAAATCAGCCAAAGAGCTACTTCAAGGACATAAATGAGATCAGAATATGACCCGTGTTCAAAGCAGACCAAAGTTACCTGTAATAAAATGATCATTGTCCAGAACATATTGAACCCTGCCAATGTTGGAGGAATCGATTTCCCATCTGGCTCAGGGACGTTAAAAAAAGGTATTTCCGAATACTTACTTAACCAAATTCCATGGCCTTGAAAACAAGAACAAGAGAAAGTGACTCAGTTGTATGTAAACCGAATCACAGTTTAGGGTCATGGTGTTAGCTGTTCTACTCTACAGTTCTTTCTAAGCTCTTAAACTACCATTTTATCTCTTGAGATTTTCATCAACAGGAACCCCATTAAAATTAATGAAGTATCAATGTACACATGAATAAATACATTACATGCATTTCTATCAACAGCACATCTACACAGCCCATCTCAGAACTAAAGGAGTACTAACTACACTTGATAAACACTTTTTTTTTTCCCCCCACAGAAAAACTGCTGGCAACTAATTGC
This sequence comes from Phaethon lepturus, assembly GCF_000687285.1. Lineage (NCBI taxonomy): Eukaryota > Metazoa > Chordata > Aves > Phaethontiformes > Phaethontidae > Phaethon > Phaethon lepturus. The sequence continues at coordinate 149,224 of NW_010513965.1, forward strand.
ATTATCCTTGCTTATCCAGGCTTTAGTTAACCTGTGAACAGCATGTCACCATTATTAACTGTAGTCTGAAGAAGTTTTCTTAAACATGTTTTAAACACCTTTTTGATTTGTCATAAAAGTTAGTCTGTTCAGATTTACTCAAGCTCACTATTTCATCAATCCCTAAAATATCGAGGCCATACAACTCTAGTCATGCTAGGACTCTCCCCACAATGCTGTACATGCATCTCATATTACCTGAAAAATCTTAAGAGAAAGTAGGAGTTTTGCAGAGCAATTAGTGACAGAAAAGAGAAATGAATTGGTGAAATAGGTTCCAGTCCAAAGAACCTGCACCAGGAACATACTTCTTGACCACACTCCAGATTAAGCATGACAACATGAACTAAAACCTGGCAGCATCCCCAGCCACTAGGGAATTACACATGGATAAAGCCAGTTTCCAAGATGGGCTGTTAAAATTAATCAGCCCCAAAATAAAACACTAAGCATTGTAGGCTGAGAGAAGAAAATAGCAGGAATCTGCTGATTCTCACTTACCTATTGCACCAGTTATACACATCAAAATTAGAAGCAGAACACACCAAAGAATATCAGTGTTCACTTTTCTTTCCAATTTACTGCGCTTGTAATGAGGGCCACTGTTATTCAGCATGGCTTTGGTTTCATGACCTGTAATCATAACACAGGTTGAAATCCTCTAATAGCAGATATCAGAAACACAAGTGCTTTATATTTCTAAAGCTCTGGGAAACAGGACATTTCTGTTAACTAATATTTGAACGGAGATTATAAATGTGAGCAAACTACAATATATGAATTCTGTCATAAAGAAAACTGAACAAGTTAAACCAAAATCTGTCATGTACACATTAACTTTTATGCTATCAATAATCTTTCTTTCTATAGAAACAATCTCATTCTTGATGTTTTCTATATTATTTCATATATTTTGTACAAAATCCTGCACCTGCATTACAATTATCTGGCTGGATACATCATATTAATTAGTTTAAAAAGCTCTGCTCTTTGATACAGAACACTGAAGAACAGCACTAGATTCAGTTTTAGACCAGAAAAAAAATCCTAAGCAAGCCACGCATTTCCACGTCCATTTCAAAACCTGGGTTTACCATCGCAAATAACAATTGCAGACAAGGACCTGTTCACAGAGAGCAGAGCTGGCCTCCCGTGAATAATAAGTAATATCAGTTTTTTACATTGTTAAACTGGAAACAAACTTAATCCAGACATGCATTCTTAACATTTCTATCTACAGCTGCCTTCTGATGCATTCAAGCTTTTACTCTGCTAATTCCTCTGTGTATGGTATTGTTTCTTAGGGCACACAACTATCTTGTTTACAAAACAATCTGTGAAAGCCAGGGTGGTTCACTAACCTGCATATACCACTATGCCTACAACAGCTTCTGTGTTTCTTATTGTGCATCCTCGGAGCAGTAAGTTTTCCTTGCTGAGGCCCACTCGATCCTTGTTTGAATGCTCACTGAAAAAAGAGCATATTATTTCAGCTGTAGGATTCCAGCAATTACCAGTCAGGCTTTGCAAAACTGTTAGGGAGAAGATTCCCCAAAGAAGCTGCTAGGCACTCACTGCCATTCTGACATTCCCGATTGAACTTTTCAAAAAAATAGGGTAACATGCATGCAGATCACCTTTGAAAATCCAGGCATGTAGGCACTGTATTAAAATTTCCTTATGTTTACAAGCCTAACATTTGGCAGCTGGCATATGAGAAGTAGGCAACACTACTGAAAAGAGCTCAAGACAAACACTGGAAGCCTGAAGGCCTAGGACTTCTACTTTGATTGCCAACATCAGAAAAAATTCAAACAAAAATATAAAATCCCATTTTAAATATACTGTGAGCATCGTTATTCCTGTGGCATACTTCCAGTGCGGGTAGGCCCACATTTTGTCAAAGTGTTTCCTCAGAGACTAAGAATTATATGTATTTATTTTCCTTTTCGTATTTCTAATGTGTCAATGCCCACAAAGAAGAATATAGACATTAGAACTCTCAAAAACTGAAAATCAGTCACCTTGTTAAACAGTATTTTGTTTTCCTACTGTCTATAGAAAATCATAAACCCATAACAAGAAAAGACACAAACAGCCATGTTGGCCAAAAGGAGTTTGATCAAGTCATTGATGGTTATGCAAAACAAATCAGAGTAGGAGAGGAAGCCAGTCATTCCCATTTCCAATTCTGACCAATGCAGCTTTCCCAATCAGGCCATGGTCCAGACAAAGTACTGTAGGTATCATGTTATTAAGACCAGATTTGAAACAGCTCTTTCAAATATAGAATACACAATTGCAAAACAGCCTGAACTAAGATGCGGAAAATATTCAATACAAAATACAAAACACTAGTGGGCTTTCCCAGTTTACAATCTGCTGCTCAGAAAGCCCTTCTGGAGCCCTATCTGTTGGGCCGCACTCAGAAATTTAGTGGTGCAAACTGGCTTCTATACATACCGTCATTTTTTAAAGTAAACATTACAAGATCTCTGAAAATTAGTAAGACCACCAAAGCAAATGACAACAGATTAAAGAGACACCAAGCCTACTTACACAAAGCCTCGGAAGCAACTGAGGTCGTTGTTAGGACTTTCACACTCTATTCTACTGGAAAATTTTTCTGGATCAATTTCAGAGACCTAAATGCCATAGAAAAAAAAAAAACATTCCAGAGAACTCAGACAAAATGTGATGGAACTTAAAAACATAATAAATTAATAGGTTCAGATATTACTATCTAACAATTTATCTTCAAAACTGTAAGTTGCTGATGACCTGCTACCCGGCATAAATCATACTCGCACAGCATGGAAGGATACATGATATTTCCTAGTAAATATCAAACACTGGCAAATATCAGATGGAATTCCTGATATTGGAACACTGGAGAGGAGAAAATGGGTGGAAGAGTGAGGAAAAAGAAAAAAATGCAGTTAGAACATCTGAAAAGTGGAGATTTCCCTTTTTTTCCATGATAAGGAAAAAAAAACAGAGGCACTGTCTTCTCTGCAAGCAGAATTATCTTCCAAACAGCCGTTGTTTCCAATACCGTGATTGGGATGTTATCTGTGCTAACACAAAGAAAGAGGTAGAACTTTCTAATGATGTTTGAGCCTTACCAGTTCTGACGAAAAGGCTGTTATGAAAGACTAGAAACAGATTGTAAATAAAGAGCAGGTGAGCTCTTCAGTGAAGAGAAAAGCCAAGCAAAACAAATATCCTCTATTAATAAAGCATGAAACCTGACAAGAAGTAAAACCAAAAGGCCTTATCTTTGGAATTACCTGCAACTGCACTTGCAATTTAATTTCAGTTAATGGCATATGAGTATGCCTCTAGCCTCTAGAATAACAGAGCTGTTTCCAAACTGAGTACCTTACACTAACTCTTTGGAAAATAATTGGTTCCGCTCTTTAGAAAAAAAAAAAAAATGACCAATTTAAGGTTTCAAACTCCAAGGATAAATCCGTAATTCACAGGTGTAATTGAATACATCTTGCACATAATTACAGGTCTCTCAGAAGGCCGCACTCCCACAATTGGGAGACTACATACTGGCAGAATAGCAACTGTGAGGTTAAAACACAATCCCGTCAGTAGAATTTGAAACTCAGAAGACATAATATTATTAACATGTGCTTTGTTGGCTTGATTAAAAAATAATTTTTTTGCTATGTTTTGCTGTATTGATTTGTTGCACTGTATTAACCTGAAGTCAATATGAACACAGCCTTAGCCAGATACCTTCAGCTGCTTTGTAAATGTAATTAACTATGAAAGACCTCTCTCTCCACTGACCTTTCTCATGTTTATTTGTACAGGAAGTAGCAACATTTCTGTGAAATGTTAGACAGTATAATTGATTCTCGCTTTTCAAGCATTTCACATTGTACAATGATAACACAAAAAAGAGCACAAAGAGAGTAAGAACTACCCCCAAAAGGAAGAAAAATAGCCAAAGCAGTTGATTCTTCTACAGCCTGGAAACTGTCTCCAAGTATGTATTTCTAGTGAAAACATCTTATTTTTGATGGATAACTAAACTATTTGACTTGGTCAAACAATTTGTAATAACAGTAAAGGTGTTAGTAGGAGCTTCTTGCAGTATACTTTGAAACAGCAACCACAGAAACTCGGGGTGTAACCTATAGTGGGCACAGAAGTTATCTCTACACTCTGCCAGTATAAAACAGAGGTGACAAAAACTGAGGTGGACAAAAACCAGAGGTGGACAAGAAAGTCCAAAAGCAGGTATCTTGATATGGGCACTCAGATCTTCCTGGACTATAAGTTTATGGTCTGTATTTCTTCATTATAATCTTAACTTTGACAAAGCAAATATTGAGAGTACAAGATTTTGCACCATTTCTTGAGATGCTTTCCTATGTTTCCTGGCACAAAAGAGAAGATTTTCTGTGACAGAATTAAAATTACTTGGATTTTGTGCAACAGTCCCTAAAGAAGGGGGACAGTAAAGATGGGAACGGAGTAAGGTAGCTGAGAGTGACAGGCCCTGCATCAGACTCTCTTACTGGAATGGGGAGAGAAACAGCTTCCCAAGGCCATGCCTGCTGCTTTGGCTGCGCTGTGCTCCTGACAAACAAAATGGTTTGATAACATGGCATGGGAATGGGTACATGACCAAGGTGGAAGAGGAGAGCTGGCAACTCTTTTCATCAGCTTGGCTTCTTAGGCTGCCTAGAAGAAAAGGACAGCACTTTCCACTAAGTTTGAGGATGCTGCAGCTAGGACTGGATTCAGTCATCGGCCATGCTGGCTGAGAAGGAACTGACCAGTGCAGTCCTATGGCTTCTTTCATAATGTAACAGGAAACATTCACTGCTCACAGTGACTTAGTGCTAATGGCATGTTAGCTTCTTCAGGCCAGTGAACCTGTGCTTGGTTCAGCTAACCATATGAGGTGGAAGGAAAAGGAGATTAATGCCTTCTCAATGGGAAGCAACATGTGAGTATCTTAAAAGCAGCAGAGCAACGTCAGATTGTTCACTAAATAGCTCATTATCCTCCAGGAGCAGGTCCTCAGCTGTTTTGCGTATTTCTCTAAGAATGTCAAGATGGTTGGAAACACTGTGTTCTGTGCCTTGTTACCTGCTGTTACCTAAGAAGCCTCAAGTTATTTTCCCAATTTCTTTCCTGTTGTCACTTAAGCATTAAAAACAAACTAATAAAAATTATGCTATTCTAAGTTGCCAAAAAATAAATTTGACTACAAGAGTTTCAGCTCCTGTTTCATGCTTTCATTTTGCCTTGCCTTCTCTTAAAGGAATCTCAAGTGCAAGAACACGTGCCCCGCTGATAATCTTTTTCATTGTATTTCTACTTGCTCAGTCACAAGGCAGTAGGACGTAACACACTTGCAAATAGGTTAAATATTTTTAGTCCTTGTCTTCAGATGTTCTTTAACTTGATGTAGTTTATTCCTATTCTTCTGAGCTTAAGAAATGGAGAGGTCAGTCAGCTAGCCTCTTACACAGAACTGCCAGTCTTATTCACCCTGAGTTTATAAGGACAAAGCCTCTGGCTGAATCTCAGTTGGCGGGCCCCTAGAGGTCTGTGAAGTTGACCATGGCTCTACATTCAGAAACCATGCAGTCCTCACAAGGAGACTCTGCAGTGACCTTTTTTTTTTTTTATTTGAGGACAAAAATGAAGAGTCACGAATGGTGAAGGAATTGTCACTTTTTTGGACAGTATGACTCTTCCTAGCATTTTGGTGCAAGTTTTCTAGAAACAGAAAGCAGCCTCTTTCTCAAGTGAGACTGAAATCAGACCTTGGTAGCAGGAGCTGGTGTGAGATCAGGGCCACCTCAGTATGATGTAAGCTTGTACAACCATTTGACTTTTGCCTTGTGGAATGATATGTATATACAGAAAGATCAAACAGTCCTTCCTGCCTTATTGTTTTAAGATTAAATCAGGAAAGAAAATAAAAAAAAATTAAAATGCATGTCACTGTAAGGTGATTAGAAATAGCTTTGTTCATGGATATCACATCATGCCTTTGGTATTACCATACTTGCTAAGTAACAGGGGAGTCTTAATGCACAACAAGGTACTCTTCCTCACTTCCTCATCACTGCTGACAGTTCAGGTAATTTTATCTCCAGAGGACTAAACAGTCTGTTACTATGGATAGCACTGAGTCTCCCTGCTGTTGTTTTCAGCATGGTGTTTCAGCAACAGAACTCAGTGCCAGGTGTGCTGAAGACTGCAGAAATGCCAGGATTCTTTGTTCTTTTGATATCATCTTCTTTGTGCCAGCCTCCAGCATTTTGTCTGCTAGGTATAATACTAAGTATTGTACAGAGGTAAAAACACATTTGCAACATGAAAAAATGGTGAAAGAGAGATGATGAATGCTCCTCTCTCTAGGTCTTTATACAGCACAGAACTCCCTTCTATAAAAATGTCAATTTCTCACTCATGACATGATATGCACCACAAATGACTTCTTGGCATTTACCTGAATAGTTATTTTTACTGGCTTGCATTACAAGAAATAGATCGATCTCTCTCTCTCTCTCCATGTTAAGTGAACACACAAAGATTTGCTCCAAAATAACTCAAGCAACAAATTAGAAATATGTTACCTAGTTATTTTATTTTCAGATGGGGATTGCTGAGCTATCAAGAATTAGGCAAATCTGGAAAGCTGGGTTTTTTTTTTTCCGAAGTTGACCATCTGTCATGTCAACTTTCTTACACCACCAGAAATGCACAATTATCACCTGCTCTGAATATCCTCTCACCACCTGCCTCTGCTTTAGGTTGGTTTCTCCATCAAGGCCTGCCGTTTCAATGTAACAGATCCCATCCAGGTCACTAGAATATAACAGCACCATGTCAGCAGG
>NW_010513965.1:156171-167999 GCF_000687285.1 Phaethon lepturus
GTCGGATGAAGTCCCCAACATTGACATTTTTCCAGCATTCATCTATGTATTTCTTCTCCTTCCTGAAATACATATGAAAACAGCAATTTTTAACAAATGCATGAACAGAAAACTCACAGAAACACACTGTAACTAGAAAATTACTGTAATAGTTAATTTATGCTTCCAAGTCATTAAAAAAACCTCTGATGAGATAGTCTATTAGCTCAAGGTGAATATGATTACAAAGAATCAGCTCTGGGGTCCAAGCCCTGTTTTTCTGGGAATTACATTCCAGGCATGCTCCCCGAATTATTTTAGCTCTATTTAAAATTCAGCCCACTTGCTTCCTGTATTTGCATTATTTCAAGACAGCAAACAGTGTTTTCAGGATTTCTCTTTGGGTCACCACTTTTTCTTGCAATTATGCAACCAAGAACAGCAAATCTTCCTTTCTGATCCGGCTTTTAAAAAATGTCTCTCTCCCAAGATGATGAATACCTACCATTAAGCAAAGAATATTCAGCAACCACTTCACTGATGCTCTGAATAGAAATACTTCTATTTACAGGCTTTTAAAATATCTTTTCCATTAATTTTGAATGTAAGGTACCAAGACTCTATAATACTCAAGGAAGCCAATAAAATCTCAGGCCTGTTAGCACTGGCTTGAAACACTCTATTAACACGAAATATCCAGGCATGACGTATGTAAGTTTGAACTGTTTTCAACTTTCCATTTATAGCTGCTGTTCTGCCTTCTGCTGAGATGAAGAATCTTCCTTTTATGCAATGACAGCAGTTTATTGCAAACACAATCAGTGGCGAATAGGATGTGAGGTAACAAGCAAAAAGGAGTGCTTGATGAACTAGCCGGAGGCACACAGTAGTAGGCTACTGCAATTCGGGTGACAAAACACACCTACAGCTGCTCTTACAAACACTGCACAGGTCTGGATGCAGTACATTTTTGTATGAACCATTACTGCCCTCAGTGACTGCCTGGCTTTTCTGCCTTGCACAGACTAACCTTAGAGGCTAGAGGAGCATGTACTCTCCACAGCCTTTGTTTCTCAGTCACCCAGACTGGGGTATAGTCCAGGCTGTGCCAGGGCTGTTTTCCACATTGTCCTTCCTCCCCCAAATCTCATTCAAAGCTGGCAGAGAAGCGCACTCTCACTGGGGAGTTGAGAAGCGCACCCAGCTTCTACAGTGCAGACGTAAACTAACAAGCTTTGCAACATGGCCATTGTGTGTAGACTGGCACTTATCCACTAGCTTTAACCAAAGTGCTAGCTATGTAAAATGCTTCTGATAAATATTGACGTAGAAACAGAGACCTCCAGTTACAAATAAATTATCAGAAAAATATTCCCTGTATCAAGTGTTGCACCCATACCTTTCAGTTTCCCTGCAGGACCACAGAGCATGCAAGAAAGTAAAAGGGTCCACTATACTTCCATTATCTTTGTATTTCACAGGCTTTGAATGAGTCTCATAATATCCTTTTATGACAGGTATAAGAGAAAAAACAATGATGTGGACAGCATTGACATGCTGGTTTTTGCCAGTTAATTTAGAATATGATCAATTTGCGTGCCTGTCTTTTTATTATCAATGCGTAATAACTGCTTGCCAGCAAACCTCTCACCACTTGCACACTCCACTCCTGACCTGCACCTACAGTCTGTAATACCGCAGTCCTGCACTGTGGAACAGATGCTAACATTTGTACCAAGCTACGCACTCAAATAGAAAAAGATCTCATTCTGTTTGGGGAAATGTTATTACATTACGAGTACATCCCGATACCATTAATGAGCTTTACCAATAGTGATAAATTAGCAGCCCTTGAATTTCCATGATGCTTACAGCAATTTTAGAGGAATTAAAAATACACCTTTCAAAACAAATGCTGTGCACAACAATGCTTAACTATTCAAACTACCTTGGTTAATACAGTAGAAATTCATGCATGAACACTCTTGCCTCAGTGAAAGAATAAATTTTTCAGCAAATTTTACACTGATTTGATATCCATTTAGCAAAACTGGTAATCAAGACTCAACTAGACTAGTCCTTGAGCAACCTGATCTAATTAGATCTGCTTGGAGCAGGGGGTTGGACTAGATGACCTACAGAGACTCCTTCCAACTTGAATTATTTTATGATTCTATGAGTACCCAGAAAGTAAACCAAAAGATTTATCAACCACTTTTGCACATATACTCATAATTAAATAGTAACAATAAACCAGAAAGACTGTTGTCTCTTACCTGCTATATACTTTGGTTTGTAAATTGTTAATCTGTTTATCCATTTTGTACTTTGAGTAATCCTCCAGACCATCTTTAACTGCAATAATTGTCAGAACTGCTAGAAGAGGTAGCATTGTAATTTCTTTTTGGAAGGCTTCCACCAGAGGAACCCAATTTAGGACAACAAGAAATAGGAAATACAAATTGGCAACTCTGAAATAAAGAGAAAACACAGGAGTTAGCTGTGCTAGCAGGCATCCTTATTCCCCCCACTCCATGCTATAGAGACATTTAAGTTAGCAGTAATTTCTCTTTTCTTCACCCCAACTGCAATTTAAGAACTAAATATCCAGAACTCTGTTTTCACTCTCCAGTCAACAGATTACTTAGCTGCATTTGCTTAACATGCATGATTTGAAGATGAAAAAACCAAGAATTTTCCTGTATTTTCAAACTTGTCCTCCAGGCATGTGTCTTCTAGTGAGTCTCTGGTGAATTTGCACTCTCTCAAATTTCCATGTCTTCTAAACCTAATTTTATCATCTCCTGGGGGAGATGACATGTTTTTAAAAAGGAGCCATCCTACAACCTCCCTGCATAACTTTACAAATCAGCAGTCCTCCGAGCAGAAGCAGGATGAAAAAAACTGGCCACAGAAAAAGACATGAGGGAAGGGAAAAAATACATTTGCAGGAAAAGAGCTACAAATCCCACTGCAGATTGCCATGTGTCAGTGCTCCAAGAGTAAGGGGTATTTCAATAAGCCAAAGAACAGAATGAGTGGGAATTACATAACTATGGAGAAAAGCATTAGTGCAACACTGATGATGCTGAACAGACTCTGGCCAAATAACACAGATCTTTTCAGAAGTGATAGGCAGGTCGAAAGGAAGAATAATTGTTTAATATCTGTCTATATAGTAATACACACATTTAAATAAAAGGATTCCACTTCAGAAGAATTACCACAATCAAAAGGAGTTTATTACCTGTGAAATTGTTCAAATAAATTCCGTGGTAAAAAATTCAACAAGGTATACTTAGTAGTCCGTATTTTGTTGTTCATGTACAGTTTTGATACTTTTTCATACTCTTCCTTAAAATGTCCCAAACAGGGTATCACTATCCTGTGTTTGCCAATAGTTTTTGATGACTGATAGCATTTGTTACTTGAATTGCTGATGCTGCTACTTTCTCCGCCCTCTGTAGATATCAGTCGCTGCCAACGGTATCGGGCCCAGCGGATGGGATCTGCCATTGTGCCTGAAACGCTTTGTAATCCAAGGAGTTGTCCTCTATCTAGAAACATATTAAAATAGAGCAAGTTAAGTAACAATTCTGTAAAGGCTTTTCCAACCAAAAAGTCACAGTTACAGTTTTGAATAAGCCTAGGAAAAAAAGTAATTTACATATTTTGATTTTTAAAAACCCACAGATAATAGGTTACATGAGATCAGGAATCTCTGCTTCAAAGGTTGAATTTATTTGAATTTCACCCACCCTTTCAGGATCCTAAAGTTTGAGCACTCTGTTTTGTGCATTTTAGCACAATATTTTTGTAATAGCACCTCATGTAAGCAGCCCTGTTTCTCGTGGTAGTATGGTGAAAAAGCAGACAAGCTGCTAATTCTGCAGAGAACAGCATTTTGAAAGGAATCCTTATCTCAGACACTGCAGTCTTTGCTCATGATTAACAACCTTTATTAAACTCGAGTCAACAATATAAGCAACAGGCATCTGACTACAGCCTTTGACCTGAAGTGAGAATTGCCAGTGAAAGGCACTATAGTAGCGATTACTAGCAAAAAGCCTCTTCCTATTGAATTAGAAACAGGTTTGAGAATTTTTACCAGCTAATAGAGGATGAATAAACTTCATGCCAATGCTTCTCCTCTACTCACCTAGCTAAGCTCTAGCAATCTAGACAGGAATTTGTTTTCCTAAAGAATGCCAAAGCTCATAGGTATGGGTGATACTCACTTTACCAAACCATGCGATGCAGTCAGAAAACGAAAATACACATGAACTATGCTTTAATAGAAGCTCAAAACTTCTATTTTTTACAATGATTTTTTTTACAATTTACAATGAGTTTTTACAATTAATAGTTGCTACATTTCTTGTACTGCTTCTTCCATAGAACGGCTCATCTTACATTTGTTTTAAACTGTAACTTGCATGAGTCCCAAATCATCAGTACAGATACTTCTGGCTGCAGATTACTTCCATCTGGCAACTTACTATCTGCATCATGCATTATAGAAAAATTTTTTATTAAATCCTCTTCCTAAATTCCCACACAAAAACTGCCTCTACAACTTGCTGGGTCTTTCTAAAGGAAATCTATTTACTACAGATTAGCCTACGCAGTCATCAAACTAATCCTGATTTTGGCTTAAATCAACTCAGACTTCTATTCATGTGGTATCTCTTTCTCTGTCATTGTCAAATGCCACTCTGTGCTGCTCAGATTCCTCCAAAATGTTGCTGTAAAAAGTAATTTTCCAAACTATTGATCTGACACCATCAGAGCTTCTCTTCCATATCTTCCTTGATTTTTCCTTTCTTCTACTACAATTGCAGAAATTTTGAAACATGGGCACAGTGTCCTCAGCAGGTCCTCTAGCAATCCACATCAATCCATTCTGTTCTCAAAAAGAAGAAGGTTCTGCAAAAACTTCCTAAAAAGCCTGGTCCACTGCGACACTACCCTTTGGCTAGAAAGCTTTCCCATAATGCCCAACTGGTCTCTTCCTCTCATGAAATTAAGATGATACATTTTTGTCCTATCATCATTAGATGTGAATAGTTATTGACTGTTACAATCTTAATGTCTTGCAAGACTGTTACCACATACACAAAACTCATGTTTCTCTTCAGAAACCGTGTTCTGCATGTGAAGGGAGAAAATGAGCAAGGAGAAAAAACAAACCTCGGTATAGCATCTCTTCTCAGCATCCCCCCACAGTTCCCACATGAACTACTGTTCTCCCAAGGCCCTTCTGTAGTGCTTCCCCAGGCAATGTAAGGGACCAGAAAAAAAAACCTTTCCTTTTTCCTCAGTGCTAAACCTCGTGGTCTCAGTAACCATCAGATGACCAAAGGGAAGCAACAGCTGCACAGGAAGGCAGCCATGTCTGGGACTTCTCAGAATCCTCTTATTTTCACAGAACATGGCATCTTCACATCCTTGCTCCCTCTAATCCTACTGCCCAGGGGACAGTCCCCAGAGGGACTGCCTTCTGCATAGAGGCTACTATCCTGTTTTAGTCAGGGTTAGTCTTTCCTCCAGAGATGGAAACTCCAACATCCAGAAGCAGCTACTTCACAGCAATGAACTACTTTTAAGGTAGGTATGGCTACCATATAGTCAGACATGTGAATACTGATCTGTACACACCTGAAGGACATGCTTCAATTAATTTGCACCGAGTCTGAGAACAAGCACAAAGCTTGGAAGGAAGCCAGGTCTTCAAAAATATTTAGGGACTGCAGAACTTGCTGCTAGTGGAGCCCATACTTTACTGTTCAGAGCTCTTTAATACACATAAGGCTCTCAAAAACCAAATGAACACCAACCTATCTACATGAGTCAGGACTGACACAGAGAACAAAGTACTGAAAACTAGAGAGTTTAAAAAGCTGACTGGCTGAAAAAAAATGGCACTTTCCTCTTTTGCAATCATAAATTCTGGCAGTTCAGTTCTTTGAAAAACACTTTTAGGTTTTGGATGGCATCCTTAAGGTTTGGCCATTTTTAGTAAACAACACTCTTCTTTAACTGTCTCTGCTGTGAACAAATCAGTAATTTCACAAACAGATCTTATGCAATGAGGGGCCTTTTAAAATAAATATTTGCTTTAATTTGCTGGATTATCACGGAGAGTTTTAACATGATTTCTTCTTTGCCCTGTTATCAGCCTCTTTCAAGCTTCCATCTTTAGCATGAATCATCCAAGGTGTGTCAATTAAGCATACTTTTGCTGGAAATGATAATTCTTTGCCCAAGAGCAGTAATTTGACCTATCCCTACATACTGTTACAATGTGCAATATCATAGAATCTTTGGGTTGGAAGGGACCTTTAAAGGCCATCTAGTCCAACCCCCCTTGCAATGAGCAGGGACATTGCCAACTAGATCAGGTTGCTCAGAGCCCCATCCAACCTGGCCTGGAAGCTTTCCAGGGATGGGGCATCTACCACCTCTCGGGGCAACCTGGGCCAGGGTTTCACCACCCTCATTGGGAAAAATTTCTTCCTTATGTCCAACCTAAATCTACCCTCTCTCAGTTTAAAACCATTAGCCCTTGTCCTGTCGCAATAGGCCCCGCTACAGTGTCTGTCCCCATCTTTCTTATAAGCCCCCTTTAAGTACTGGAATAAGGTCTCCCTGGAGCCTTCTCTTCTCCAGGCTGAACAACCCCAACTCTCTCAGCCTGTCCTCAGAGGAGAAGTGTTCCATCCCTTGGATCATTTCTGTGGCCCTCCTCTGGACCCACTCCAACAGGTCCATGTCTTCCCTATGCTGAGGGCTCCAGAGCTGGACACAGTACTGCAGGTGAGGTCTCACCAGAGCAGAGGGGCAAAATTCCCTCCCTCAACATGCTGGCCACGCTTCTTTTGATGCAGCCCAGGATATGTTTGGCCTTCTGGGCTACGAGCACACACTGCCGGCTCATGTCCAGCTTTTCACCCACCAGTACCCCCAAATCCTTCTTGGCAGGGCTGCTCTTAATCCCTTCATCCCCCAGCCTGTACTGATACTGGGGATTGCCCCGACCCAGGTGCAGGACCCTGACGATCCAGGTGTATGACCCTGCACTTGGCCTTGTTGAACCTCATGAGCTTCACATGGGCCCATTCCTCGAGCTTGTCCAGGTCCCTCTGGATGGCACTCCATCCCTCAGGTGTGTCAACCGCACCACTCAGCTTGGTGTCATCTGCAAACTTCATGAGGTTGTGCTCGATCCCACTATGTCATTGATGAAGGTATTAAAGAGTATTGATCCCACTACGAACCCCTGAGGGACGCCACTTGTCACTGATCTCCATCTGGACATTGAGCTGTTGACCACTACCCTCTGGATGCAACCATCCAACCAATTCCTCATCCACCAAACAGTCTACCCCTCAAATCTATATCTCTCCAATTTAGAGAGAAGGATGTTGTGGGGGACTGCGTCAAAGGCCTTGCAGAATATTCTTGCGGAAAACTTAAGGAAGCAAACATCACAAGTTTTTTCACAACGCCCTATGAACCAGGTATTTGAGAGCAGGTTAGATCTGTAGAGAAAATTTTATTTGTTTTTGTAAAACCAAACAACCATCTGATATTGGTGACTTCTGTGACCAGAAGCAGCAACAAAAGTAAAGAAATTCCTTCTCAAAGTAAACTCCTAGGGTGAAGGGTAATGCAAAGGCTTTAAATGGCAGATCCTGTTCACTCAGTGAAAATTATATAGGCAAAATAACCTATACAGCTAAACCACCTTTAAAAGCTTAAGAATTACATTGTCAGTAACATGCAAATAAAGATGGGAAGAGAGAGTTGAGAACTGGGAAGAACAAAAGAGAAAACCTCCTAAATTCTAATCTTTTTGGTTTTCATAATTTCTTACCTTTTACAGCATTTACTACCTGGTGACCACTGTTAAAAAAAAAGCGTATGTGGAGGAGCACTGGACCTTTTAGTATGACAGCATATTAAGACAGAATTCCTCATCACTGGATCTAGAGCCACAGATTTAAAGTGCATATGCAGTGCTGCTGAAGAGCAGTCAGCCCTCGCTGCACATGTATCCCTAACCCCTGACACAGCTCCAAAACCTCTGCCCCACCCTTCCTCATCCTCCTTCAGAGAAGCAGAGCTTAAAAAGGAACAGGAAACGTCAGATTCAGTTGCAGGCACTGCATATTTTGGCCAGTAGTCCCCAGTGTTTTACTGAAACAACTTTTAAGAAAACTCTGAAGACAACTGTATGGACAAGAAATAACTAACGCAAAACCACAACAGCACCACATTGGAAACACTGTATGAGAGGCAACAAGTAATCTCCTGTGGTCAAAAAGGTGAATCAGACAGTTCACCTGCATCTTGGGAAAAAAGCATCTGGATCTCATACTCTGCCACAACGCCCTCTGACTCACCTGGGATTTGACTGAGCTACCATTTGCAAATGATTTTTTTTTTTAATCATTTGCATTTCCATTTTAAAATACGATTTACAAGGTTTCAAACTTCAGAAATCTCTTCTGCATTTTTTTCCTCAAGTATTTTTCTTCTTCTTCCTCATTATGTTTGGATCATAAAGTAATGAGCACCTTTTCTTCGATTAGCTAGACGAAGGTGAAAAGGAGATTCATCAACTTCATGTTAGGTAATGCAATGCATGAAGTTGCTAAAGATCAAATAAAAGCTGTTCTAAACATTTTTTCAAAGAAATCCCTTCTCTTAAAACATAATTTTACCTTCTTGTCATGTCATTTTTCATAGTAAATTCTTGAGTTCTCCAGATAACATGAATTCAAACTAGTAATAGAAAATGGCAGATGTTTCTTTAAACACTGGCAAAAGACCCACAAGATGAATTATTTTGAAGCCGTATTTTTAAAGTTCTTTTTTTTTAAAAACTATTTTATGTATAAAAACCCCAACAATAACGTCCACGTATTTGGAAACAGGAAGCCTAAATGATCATAGTCTATGCTTTGAGGACAGCATCACAGAAGTTGAACTCTGTTCCCATTTTCATGCTACACACTCAAGTGAACACACTTGACCTTGCTAAATAGCAATAGCTAATACAGAGAGAATACAGATATGTCTTACATGCAAAAAGGCAAGGTTTTGTAGCAAGCTCACTAATGTCAAATGATCATGATGAAATTATCTAACACCGGACATATTATTTGCTTTCTCTCTATGTCAGTTCCCTCATGTACTCTGATTCTTTTCCCTTCATATAAAGCACTTTGAGGCATCGAAAACTGGAAGGACTAGATACGGTTTACATGCAATAGCTGGTTGTCAAATCTTTGTAAAAGTAAGGCATAGCAATGCCATTTTTACCACAGGACAGATCAACACTATACACTATCCATGTTTGACAGTCCTATTTCACAACAAAAAAAACCTTTAATAACTGTCTGCCAGGTAAAAAACCATTTTTAAATGGTCTGTACCCTGAAAGAAGGGCCTTTCATCATAAAGCCCAGTATAAGCATTCTCTTGTATGTATATTTCATGTCCAAAAGTCTTCTTTTCCCATCACTCGCCTTTCACTGTCTCTTGTAAACTCTGTCAGCTTCCAATTCTGTGAAGTACCACTTTCACATCTGCATGCAAGCCTTTGCTCCTAGCTTTCCTGCAAGGAGAGAGCCGAGACTAAAAATTCCTTAGTCCCAGTTATATTATTCGGTAACCTTTGGCAAATCACTTGGCAAGCACTGATCTCTCCCATACCAGATTCTTTCTCAAGATTGTCTGCAAAACAGATGTGTAGATTATTTAGGCAATGTTTATACTGCTCTGGAACTGCACCTTACTATTATGTTGTGGTCATTTGCTCGCATGTCATGTGAAGTGCCCTACCAGTTACCCTGGCTTCTCTTGACCACTTCCTCCCTTCTGACAACTTCCTTCTCTTTTGCTGTGATCTCCAAATAGTTAGTCCTCATTCTTCTTTCAGAAAATTCTTTGTTAAATACACTTGGTAAATGACATATTTCACAAGAATGTTTCTCAGACCTTTGTCACATGCATGTGTATGGTGTGTGTTTCGATCCTGTTCTCGCACAGGCAGAGTCTTTGGACACAATGTGCAGTAGGCCTTATGTGTCATCTGGGCCTATTTCCAGCAGGAAGTAATCAATCGATGCTTGGCAAACAGAAATGCAATCGATAAAATTGCATTATCTTACCTGAAAAATGTCAACAGCACCCATAAAGGCAAGCAATTCAGACAATGCATATCTCCAGCAACAACCATTTTCTTAGCTCTCTACCTGAATATTTCAAGATGTTCCACAGGTCTGAGCTTCTGGGGTGACCAGAGAAGATAAAAAAATGCTAATCCACATCGAGGTCACACACAAAGCTATGGAAGTGTGGATCATCCCTGATCCACCCAAAGTCCCATTTAAACCTCTTAGCAAGTGTTGCTGCACAAGCTTACTAGCACTTGTATTGCTACATGACGACCGGAATACACTGTCAGAACTATACAGGCTAAATGTTAAAAAGGCCTCCTAACCATGTTTAAAAATCCAGAAGCTATTAGATCACAGAGAATTTTAAGGGAGCCATAGCCTAAAAATTAATTTACACTCTGAAGAGCAAATAATTCTTTTCTCCTAAGGTTTGCTACTTTCTCTGTAACATGCAACTTCACAAGTTTGTAACACGCCTTTGCAAGCCAGTATGAATGGTGCAGAAACACCCTAATATGCTGAATAGATCTGGATAAGAGACTTGTGCTGCCAATTTATGGGAGAAACAGCCAAAAACCTGCAGGAATCAAAACTTCAATTCTAAGAAAAATTTGTGGTTGTTTGCAACTGCATATTCTGAGTTATATTCATAAGGGGGATGCTAAGAACTCTTGGATTAACAGTAGAAGGCAGATGTTAACTACGAAAAGTGAAATGCTGTGGCAATATTTTGCCATGCACTCCTACCTACAAAGTCTGATTTAGCATGGGCAACAATGAAAAACTGCAAACCTTGAAATGCTTTATCTTGGAAAACAAAATGTATTGGTTGCGAGTACATTAAGTCAGCCATCAGCAGCTCTTCAAAACTGGAAAAAAAAATCAGCAGGATGCATTAAAACCCAGGAAGTGCCAAGGCCCTGACACAAGGTCAATAGCAAGATAATTTAACAGTAAACCATACACACAGTAGTATTGATTAATGTGCTACAGCGTGGGAGAGGTACATAAAAGCAGAAAATCTCCTCCACCTTGGGTAAAGTTATTTAGGATGCCAATCAGATCTTGTACCTACAGACACGCTGAACCATACACTAACAAATTTTAGGTTTAAAACTCAGATGAATCACGTATTTCTGCTACAGGTAGCCAGTTTCAAAATAAAACCAAAGACTGCTGGAGAGTTATGATCTGTGCAAACATTTTACATCCTCTTCTCCATCCATCAGAAAAGTTCTGCTTTATGCCCTGTTCTCATGTGCCACATTGGTCTCTCAAAACTGTAAACCAAAACCTTCCAGGTTAAGTCTCACTCTGTTATGACCATCTTTTCTCACAAGTATATCTTTAGCTTATGGTCATGCAGCATTTAATCACTGCAGATGCTTTGATATGTGCAAAATTCTAATTTTACAGTAAGGCTAAGTTGTAAGCCATGTTAAAAAATTTACACTGGTGTTCAAATGATGCAAAAAGATGTGATTTTTTTGTAGTCAGTGTACGCTCCCTAAGTTACAGTAAACAGTTGTAAAGGAAATGGATCAATATTGGCAGTATTGCTTGTTTTTAACTATGCTGATTTCTTTAAAGCGACAAAACTCTGTTATGTACACAAGGTCTAGGTTACTCATTGAAACTTACACTTGAAAGTACCCATTTCAG
>NW_010513965.1:168030-171006 GCF_000687285.1 Phaethon lepturus
TGTGTTCCCAAAATCCTAGGTTAGGTCTCTGACTAGTCCTATTCTTCTGGTTTCCTAAGACACCTACATTATCAGCTCTTCAAGAGTTCCAAAAACTCCCAAGGCATCCAGAGAGGCTTTCAGGTTTAATGTTCTAAAAGTAGGTTATACATACAGTTACAAAAAGAGCACAACTCCAAATCCAAAAAACCCTCTGCAGCTCACTTTAAATGAATATACTAGATTTGATTTTATCTTAAAGACCTTCTGGTTTTAAACTGACTTCTCTGCCAACACTGGAAGCCAGAAATATAGATTCTATCCATGTGGGCATAACCTGAGCTACTTAATATCTAGATAACTAACAGAAGTTAAGCCACAAAAGTACAGATTTCCATTAAGGTCTTTAAGCACTGTGCAGAATTAGACAGCTCATGTCAAAACCTGTAGCAGTGCTGCTTCACTGGTTTTTAGCCAAAGAGATTAAAGCTACCTTAAGCATACTGCAATCATACCTACTAAAAGTGTATCTTAAATAGGAACAATTTACATACAGCCTTCTGATTTTTAAGAAGCTGAAACAACAGCTACAACAAATGTGAGATACCTGCATATTTCAAAGATATGGTAATGCTACAGCTGACAGTACCTTAATTGTCAATGCTGTTGTGCTGATCCAGGATATTTGTTTTGTAGCTTCAGCAACAACTGCTGTGCATAAGCACAGCTCCTACTTTCTACCAGTAAAGCATGCTCCTCACATGCAGTCCAGCTGAAAGTGACAGTGCTATTTTGGAACATAAGCTGTGCATCGTGTTTCTTCCCTGGCATTTTAAGATTTTCAGTGGGAGATCCCTTCGGAGAGGCAGTCCTGAGGGTCAGACTCAAACTACGCAGGTGTCTAGTTCTTGTTTTAGCCCCATGAAATCCTTTGTGGCACTTCTATTTATTTTAGTATTGCTGCTTCTGCTCTTGCCTTTCTTACTTGTCTCTACACTCACTATCTTTTTACTTCTCTTCCAGTACTGTTTATTATATTCAGGTTTAAAGTTAGGCTCAGATGTTGCGGACTTCACTTAATATTTCATGACACTGATTTCAACTATTAGCTGTCCAACACATGAATTGTGCATTGTCCCTATACTTGGGATACATAAATGTATTTTCATTTCATTAATGTGACAGCAGAAATTATGTCAGTATTTATATCCACTTTAAACAGCATATCCATATATACTGATGGTTTCTGGCTTTATATGTCTTTATATATTTATAAAGACAGGGCTTTTAAAAGTCATTACAGAAACCACAATTAGGTGTGATACAGATGGTCATCAGCCACAATACTGTTCAACAGAATTCAAGACAGCAGTGAACACAATTTTTCCAACACTGGAGTGAATTTTTGACAAAACTGACTCTTCTATTACCTCAGGAACACAATCAGATATTCGTCATGGAGCAATAAAACCTGTCTACAGCTTGGGTATATTTTGACAGGAATAACCTGTGAATCCATGTTAACCACTAGAGAGTTTCTATAACACTACAAAACATGCCTCTTGAGAGGGTATTCCAGGCCTGAAATAGAGAAGTGTCCTGCAGCAATTCAGGGCTCAACTACAAACATGTGTCTTTAAAAGTTTTATTATTAAAAATGAAACCAAAAGCTATAGGAGCCTAGAAAAAAAAATGCAGGAGGTTAAGTGCTAAAATTCTGACCCTAATAACCTCAAAACTATTTAAGACACTAAAGAACCTGTGCCATAAGTAGCTGAACTGATTTAAAAGCTAACACTGAAAGCAGTTCCTCTTGCTTCTCCTACCTCCTGCTCCTGGCTTTGTCCCCTCCTAATCGATCTGGTACTTACAGAACCTGGTTCAATTCACTGAGCTGCAAGACCTTTTACTAACTCAAAGACAGTAACATTATTGGATTTCCCGATCCAGCTTACAGCTGTGAAAGTACTCATGTTGTTACAGGGAGTTGGGACAGGAATGTCAGATTAGAGTATCTTTGAGTACTTGTGTAGGGCACTCAGTCCTGACCTTGGTCTAGTTTTCATTAGAAACATGTATCAGGTGTGGCTATTGCCTTTGAAATCCAGATCATCCGCAGCAATGGCAATTAACAAAAGAATGTGATCCTTGTCTATCAGTCATAGCTTTTGTTCCTGTAAACAGTTACTGCCTGGAGACTAACTATAACGATTCAGTCTAAAATGATGGCTTTGGACCAGATTTTGGGGCACTCAAAGGAATTAAAAGAATTAAATTCCACTCTGATCTTGGGGAAGCCATTTAGTACCTCTCCGTTGCAATCCATCACTTAGGAAAACTGGAATAATGACAATTCTGTTATCTCTTGGTCATGATAGGAAGAGAAATATGTTTTTAAATAAGAGGTTTCTCAGCACTATGGTCACTGATGAGACATGAATACCCTGTATTATTTTATTATGAAAACAGTAGTAATATTTATATTAAAAGTACTTTTTTTTTTTATCAGTAGCTGTACTTCAGACAAAACAGTAATTTTCTTTTAGGAACTTCGATTTTTTTTTTCTCATCTCTGTTAACAGTTTTTCATTACTAAGCCCAGTAATTATTATTGTGGCCTAAGCCTGTAGCTGACCATGTGCACTATGCACCCTTCTGTACCTTCCTGAAGCCTTCCTTCCCTGTGACTTATATGGGCCTAAATCTACTTCCTTGACATAAATCTGTAAACTACGTAAAAGCTTACACCCTTTCCCTCAATCGCCCACATGAACTATTAAAACAAAAGCTTTTCTTTCTGGTCAAGGTCTTAATTACCTTTTCTTTCTGGTCTGCTTCCAAAGCAGCTCACTCAATGAGATTAACGTAGGCAGGGGTGGCCTCATGGCCCAGGCGACACTGAAAAGCCTAAAAGCACAAACCACCCTCTTCCACTGCACGCGACGGCTGTGGGACCACAGAGCTTCGGCCACCGACGCGGCGTCAAGTCGCCGCCAG
>NW_010513966.1:0-10082 GCF_000687285.1 Phaethon lepturus
TTCAGTACTTAAAGGGGGCTTACAGGAAAGACTTTTAGCAGGGTGTGTTGTGACAGGACAAGGGGTGATGGTTTTAAACTAACAGAGGGTAGATTTGGAGTAGATCTAAGGAAGAAATGTTTCACAACGAGGGTGGTGAAACACTGGCACAGGTTGCCCAGAGAGGTGGTAGATGCCCTATCCTGGAAACATTTCATGTCAGATTGGACAAGGCTCTGAGCAACCTGATCTAGTTCAAGATGTCCTTGTTCATAGCAGGGGGGTTGGACTAGATGACCTTCACAGGTTCCTTCCAACCCGAACTATTCTGTGGTTCTGTGACAGTGCTTTCTGTTACATTTGTAGAAGTGGCTGTGCCTGTTCAAAAGCTTTGGGGTAGTTGTTTGCATCTGTTATGACACAGTCTGTGTAATAATCATAGTTATGGTATTTTGACCTGAAGCTGTATGGTATATTAACTTATAAATGTATTCATAATTGTGCATCATTTGATAGGAAGTACTGTACTTAGATGCATTTGTAAAACAAGACAAAGGGAACAACCCCGACTCTCTAAATTATGTAATTTTAGTCAGCTTTTTATACTTGGCATTGGTACTTTTGATTGAGGGGGAGGGGGAACTTCTTGACTGTCACTGTGATGAAGTGGAAACATATGTTTCACCTAGTCTTGCTGAGAATTTGTCGTTAGTTTAATTTATAGAATAACATTAAGACGGTTAAAAAGTACCAACTAAAACATTTCCATTACTTACACTTAAAGAACAGCTTTATGGGTTAATATAAAATATCTATTACGAAAGTAGCATCATAATTCTTTCTTTTAAAATCTTAATATTATGTATGCCATGCACATATTGAAACGTTGGAGAGGTTTGAGAGTGAGCCTCATCTGTGATTGTAGTTGGTCTCTTCTCCCTTTTTCCTCAAAAAGAAAAAAGGCACACAAACACAAGAAACTTTGAATTGCATGAAGAGGGATTAACTAAAGACATTCAGACAATTTTAGTGTGGTGTTCTGACTAGCCATATAAATATCGATTAATGTTATAGCTGGATTGCTAGTTGAATTAATCTAGTAGGATCTTTTATCATAAACCTTGTAGTAGTTCTTTTCTGTTTGCCTTTCTCAGCCTTGGTCTCTCTTCGTTTCAAATATTTGATTTGAGGCCTAAGACTGATTCTTCTCTAGACAGGACACAGCTTTAATTCTGCTGGCCCTGTGCTGCTGTCCAGCTGTTGTTTGTAGATCTTTAGCAGTTGGAGGAAGTGAATGTGTGGAGCCAAGTAGCTTTCATTCCTTTCTGCACTGCTTACTTTGCTGAGTCAATTGTCTGGATAACAGTTCTGGAGCTCCACCACCCGAAAAGCAAAGGCAGGAGTGGGAATAGAACTGCAGAATGGTGACAGAAATGGCAGTGTTCTGCTCGAGAGGCCTGGCTTCTCATCTCGGGTCTTGTTTGTAGAGAAATACATGTAAGGATCAGAGTATGCTCTCTCCTTTAAATGCAGGTGTGATCAAATGGTATTTGTGTGTGTTAAGAGTTAAGTTCACTGCTCTGTGTAGTGGCCTCAATGCTCCCTTCACTTCTCCATGTAATGCCTAGGTTGATTTCCATAGAAGTAATCTGAAAACACTATGTGGGGATAAACTTTATGGTATTAAATTACAACCATTCCTCAGCATTTTTGTCTTTGATTTGCATATTGAAAGATAACCTACACTTTTCAAAGGTTGATTCTGTAGCTCAAGAACATGAGGTGTCTCTTCTGATTGCTGAGGGCGATACTGAGGAAATGCATTTTTAAATGGAAAGAGTGCTTTTGCACATGTGAAAAGCACTTGCTGCAATGGTGTTTCTGTCTTAACTACTGACTCTTGTGTTCATAGGTGATGGAGGCTCTGCTGGTAACTATGGCTATGCCAATAGTGGATACAGTGTTTATGAAGAAGAAAATGAAAGGTTAACAGAAAGTCTGCGTACAAAAGTCAGTGCCATTAAATCAGTAAGTACTTCATTATAGTGGTATCGTGACATTTATTGAATTAAATTATATGGACCAGTGAAGCAGTAGACTTACTTTGAAACATAGATTTAATACAAGAAAGAATTATTGTCAATAAAAATGCACAACCATTCATTTGTATAACTGAGTCTTCCTTCATTCAGATTTTTAGCTAGAGGTGTCCTTTTTTGCTAATCTTGAGGACAGCTGTGGTGTTACTTAAGGCTTACTGTCCTACAGAATTAATTACTGTCCCTCCAGGAACTAGAAAATTTGAGTTTAGGTCAGTAAACTGGCTCTGGTTCATTTAAGAAAATGGACTACTTGTGTTTGGTATTATCATTGTGGCTCATCAGCTTCTGCTGTATCTGCTGATAAATCTGTAATGTAAAAACAGCTGTTAGAAATAGCATGCTAATATACTCTGAAAGAGAAATCTGTTGTTTTAATAATTCCAATCCTTCCAGAAGTTGAGGACTTCTTTCAAGCAAGTCTAACTGAAAGACAGCCCTGTGATTAAAATTGTGTGGGTTTTTTTAAAAAAACCCCACGTTTTAAAACATTTTAAAATGTTATTTTAAAATACAGTTGTAGCAATAGGTGCTGTTTTCTATTTATGTAGTACAAGCCAATGAATTCTTAGGCCTAAACTCATGCAAATTCCTATTACTAATAATATCCTGTTGCTTAAAAGTAATTTGTTTAGTCTCAAATGGAAAGTAAAACTTTAGGTTTAAGTTAAGAAATTATCCACCCAAATAATTTAGAATAAGTTAAGGAGGTAGAAAGAAAAGCTTTGACCTTTGTTATAGAATTTCATTTCTTGTCTCTTTCTCTGGTATGTTATATTTCAAGTCAGTGTCCCAGGGTATGTCTACAGGGTGGTTGATAGTGTCTGATGGAGTAGCACATCTGCTCTTTCTGCAGTTGCATCCTTTAGTGCAATGTAATGATCTTGGAGTATGGAGTAATCTTCAGATAATCTTCCTAGAAGCCTTATGTTTTGCTGTTTACTTGATAGATTGTGGTGAAACGCAGCAGTAAGAAATAATGAGGTTTAAGTTGTGTCATAAAAAACATAAGGGTTTTGGCTAATCCAAAGCATGGGAGCCTGGAGCACATTTCCCTCCCTTCTCTAGGAGTTGATCTGGTTGTTGAAGGCCGGCGTGCTGGTAAGAACTGTTACAGAGGAAGAGCTGCTAAGAAGCCTTAGTGTGGGTTCTCCTCGATTTCACTCAGGAGCTGCTTTTAAGCCACGGGTCTCCTGGCTGGCCCCTGCCTTTGCTATGTTGCAGCTGTGTGGCAGCTCTGTCTGTGCCTGGTTTCACACCTCCCTGATTCCGACCCTAACCCAGCTTGACTTTCTGGCTTGACCTTGGACCTGTCTCATAGCTATGGATGTGCTGGGTGATCACCAGGCTGTTGCTGACCCTGGTTACTATTTCTGGACTGACTTTCACTTGCATTTGCAGCTTGCCTCTTTGTTCTGTTGTGCCCTTGCTATTTCATGACACAAAGCAGAAAACCCCACTTATAGCATAGCAGCAACTTGCAAAAGAGATGCGTTAGCAGGTTACAGGTATCAACTCCAGCATCACTGAGTGAAAAAGAGGGCTCATGGTCCTCTGCGCTGTGCACCAGTAGCTTTAACCAGTTGTTCCAGGAAATGGGTAATTGCTACTCAGGCTTTACTAGATCTTGAATTTTTGAAAGTCCATGCAATAATTCTAATAAGGAATTCTCTGGAAAAAGGGAGGAAGAGCATTGAGTATGTTCTGTGGTTCTTAGACTCATCTAGTCAGCTGACAAGTATTTACTTTCCTAAGGGTTACTGACAGAATACTGTGCATGTTGTTGTTGTGGTTTTTTTAAATACCAAGTACTGTGTTCACATTTTACCTGGAGTGTAATGCATTTTAGACTGGTTTCTCTAATCTATGTATAACTGATTACCCATATTTAATACTACTTTTTTTTTAATAGCTTTCTATTGAAATTGGAACAGAAGTTAAAAACCAAAATAAAATGTTATCAGAAATGGTAAGTACTTAGTCACTAACTTTCTTTAAATATGGGGCAGGGTTAAGAAGTTAGTAATGTAAAGCATTCCTTCATTTAGTATGAACATTTGTATTAAAATGTTGATAGGTTATTGTTGACTGTAAAATGTGACTAATTTAGCAGCAATATTTCTGTTCAAAAAGACAGATGTGCAAATGCATTACTTCCAAGGCACAATCAAGGTCCTTATACTCCAGATATTCAATCAGCAAATGTATAGTAGTGTTAAAAGGCAGTTCTATATTTAACTGTATTTAAGAATAGAAGAGGGAAGCAAAAAACCAAAGAAGTCACAAATACCTTTTTTGCTTAAATTTTGCTTTGGCTTGGAGAAAAAATATCTCTGGATAAATGGGCAAAAGTTTTTCCTGGTTAATTTTCAGAAACGACCTGTGAAATAATTTTAGTTTTGGAAAGTTTGAAACAACAAAATAATATATAAAATATAAAAACCCCTATACTTAGCAAGCATTTAGGGGTAATCTTTTTTCCTCAGAGTAACACGTTTTTTGTTGCTTTGTTTGCTTGTTTGTTTTTGTTTTCCTTAAATGTAGGATAATGATTTTGACTCTACGGGTGGACTTCTAGGTGCAACTATGGGCAGACTGAGAACAATCTCCAGAGGAAGCCAGACAAAGCTATTATGCTACATGATGCTCTTTGCATTGTTTGTTTTTTTTGTAATATACTGGATTATTAAACTGAGGTGATGCATGTTACCTTCAGTTTAAATTGTGTAATTTCAACTGTAAAACAGTCTTAATTAATGAAGACATTGATCTAAGGTGGCATACTCTGTTGATAAAACACAGTGAAATTGCTGAAAATTGCATTAACTATTAATGCGGTTATATACAGTTTTCTTAATGTATCAGAATTTTTCCCATCATCCCCTGTTTTGGGGGGATTATTTGTAAATATGCAGAAACTGCTAGCATAGTAGGTTGCCTTTTTAGGGGAAAATAGTTTTTAGAATTGATTTTAAAAAATACAGAAAACAATGATTATTTGGATATGAAGTAATTGCAGAATTGCAAGGGTTTCTCTTTCATTCTGCTTCTCATTCTGGGCCACGCTCTAAATTAGAGCTCCAGTTTCAGGCATATAGTAATTCTTCTTGCAAAAGCACGAAGAATACTCGGATCTTTCTAAATTGGCTTTATCTGTGGAGTTTTAAAAGTCTGGCCTGAAGCTAACAAATGTAATAGTGGTATCCCCAAAAATTATTTTTACGGATAGGTGTGATAGTGTATGTGTTTAAGTAGCTTAAACTGTGTTTTGGGGAGAAGTTACTTAAAACTGGATTTTTTTTTTTAATTTAAATGTGACAAATCATGCTTTAACATCTATTCTTTTAAGCAAATGCCTTTGATGATTGGGATCAACCAATATGGACACAGTACAAATGTTTTCTTTATATTTAAAGTATCTAAACCTTAATGATTCCATTGAATCACTAGAACTTTTACCATTAGTATGTTTACTTTTCAATCTGTGACGATTCCGAAATCTACACTGCATGATGTCTGAAATACGAGGTCAGATATTTTGAATTTTATATTAAATTACATTATGATGCACCTGTTGGAGGTGCTGTCGTATTAAGGTTTTTTATTTTGAAGACTTAGCTTTGGCTAACCAAATAGTTTCTAATAGTTGAAGCTATTTCATTGCTGAGTTTAACATTAAAAAAATTACGTTTCCTAGATACTGAAATTATATCTACAATTTTTGAAAAACTTTTCTAGAAATACTGTATAATGTGTTGCCATTAGTAACTAATTATGAGCTGACAAATAAAGTGTCCTGTAGTATTCTAGCTAGTGTTGTTTATATACATTCTTTTCTACTGTAGAATACCAGTGTATTTTTTTGAAATGGTGCTGCATTTAGGGGGCTATACTTCTGTGGGGAGCACAACTAAAATAAGAAATGGAGGTGTATGCTACATTCCTTTCATGTTAGATTTCATATATAATAATGGAAGTATGACATGTAAGTCAGTTATCTAATACAAAACACTTTTAAACACAATGTGTTTAAAAGTAATGAGCTCAAATTTTTCTAGTTTATTTAATCTTTGACTGTTAAGAAGTCTTAAAGTACTTATAAGAACATGTAATTACTAACACCAGGGTAATGCATCATCTTTATATGAGAATTGCTAGGCTTGTTAAACAAGTATAGCATTCCCAAAGCTAGTCAATAGGATATAGTTTACTATCCAAAACTGATGCACTTGTATAATTTTAACAAGACAGTTAAAAAGCACCTGAGATGGTAATTACTGACATATCTGTTTGACAACTACACTCCCCTGAGAGTTGACAGTCTTCTAGAAATACATTTCTGGCTCTTAAACATGGTACCTGAACAATTTCTAGACTTTTTTTCATGGTTTTAATGGAAAGTTTTTAACTACCTAATGTAAAGTAGAAAAATGGGTGGATGCAGCTAATTATATGGCAAATACAATTTCTCTCTTTGTCCTGAAGAATATGCTGGTGTGTCCCCTAAGTCCCGACAGAGCACATACTAGTAAAAATCTTTTAGCAGCCCTTCAGATCCTGTATAAAACCAACATGATTTTAATTTTAAATGTCAAACCAGATTAAAAGGTAATTTATGCAGAATAGGAACTAGGTCTTCTTCCTTTCCCCCTGCCCTCAGTTCTTAAGTGGTGCAGAGGAGGGGGGGGGTGAATTAGGGGGGAATCTTAAGGCTCCGTGCAGAGGAGTGGGGGGTGAATTAGGGGGGAATCTTAAGGCTCTGTCTTTCTGTGTTTCTTCATTTAAGGAAGGTTGTCAGTTTTTTTGTTGTTGTCTAGATAGGGCAGGAAATGGGGCGAAAGCTGAAGCACAAGCAGTATATGAAGCCTCCAAACAACTTTCTGCATCTGTATGTTTATGAGAAAACACACAAGGGCTTTTTAAATGAAGTGCTGAAAGAGAGCTCTGTTAGGCTCTTTTAACATGAACATTCTGAACTGTTGTGTAACTGAAAGTTACATGGTCAGAACTGTGACATATTTCTGTATGTTTTCATGTGATTTTTACAGGATATAGCACAATTCCTTTTCTTCAATTCCAGTAAAAGGTGGATTTTCAGTTTAAAATCTGAACTGGAATCCTGCAAGTTTGCTTAGAATGGTTAAGGTGGCTTTATATAAAGGTGAAACTGCTTTGAGAATATTTCACTCAGGGAAGGGGAATGGCAATTGGTGGAAACTGTGCCTTAGAATTTTCCTCTGCATCTGCAGTTGCTTTACTGGTCATTTTCTGCTAGAAAGGTATTAGTCTGACAGGACTTAAAATTCACAAATAGTTGACAGGATTTCAGGATGCTGTAGTATGACCTTGTAGAATTAAATACACCATACAGTGGAGACAGCATTAATTGTAATTTTACAAAGTTGCAGTTAATAGCAGCTATGTAAAAATACTGCAGTTATGATTACTCTTGGTTTTGAAATCTTTTGTACATAACTTTTACACATACTTATATATTGTGTTTCTCAGTTTAATGTAACTTAGACTCTACCTAGCAACCATACAGATTATTTTCAGGTGGAAGGAAATACCATCTTTTAACTATCAAACTGTTAACCTTACAGTATCGTGGAGATTCCTTAGAAAATGTGTAATCAACACATCCATTTGATTACCAGGACAATTCCACTGAAGCTTTTTTTTGGAGTAATACAGGCTGTCTCTTCTAGCTTAAATGGCTTTTTTAGGAAGAGTTTAAGTAATTACACACAATTTTCATATTAGCATGTTTATTTTTAGTATTTTTAATTATTACACACAAAACACGGTACCTTACTGCTGAAGTTCAGACCCCCAAAAGCTTCAGATACAATTAAACAGTTGTTTGTAGAATTCTGCAAATAAAAATCAACCCCCACCACCAAACATCCACGACAGAGCGTAGTACAAGTCCATGTGAACTTGGCAAAGATGACAGAGCTCATCATTGATGATTACTTGCTAAAAGTGAAAAATAGGGAAGGTACTTGTAATTGAGCAGCATTGAGAAGAGTGGAGATGTGTCACTTGCTTGGAAGTGTTTCCATGTATTTGCATATGATGGAAAGCATGGTTTCATCTGTACCACCTCCTATTGACATTAATCTCAAGTCTCTGTAGAAATACAAAGAGTAGGTTTAAACATTTGCATGCTATACTGATGGAGTAAGTACAGAGCTGTACATACCCATTTATTCTAGGCATTTATTATAGATCTACTTTTATTACATTGAAACCCCTTCTTTACAGAAGTACATACATGGTGTGGACAACTGTGTTGTCAGCACCATAAATACCCTTTTTTGTACAGGGATGTTGCTAATTCAAAATCAAAAGGCTTAAGATATAATTTCAAATGTCCAATTTTCAGATTCTTTCAAAAATAGCCTTAAAACTTGGTATAACACTGTATTTTCATCTTGAAATAAATTAAAACCTCTCCTAGCATACAGTTGCCCCTGCTTTAAGACCAGCTAGAGCTCCTGCAGCTGAACTCCATATACAGACTTCTGTTTAGGTCTTACCACTTTGGACTGGCATATAAAGCATCACAGGCTCTTCCCAAGGTTTTCTGATGGACTGCCTGCTCAAATGACCTACACATTACATACTAACACCAGTTGTCTGCAGAACACCTCATCCACTGCCTCCTCCTGGCAAGCTGGTCTGCAGTACTTCCCGCAACATCCCGGCTGTTCCTTTGCCAAAGCTGTAGGTGCCTAAGCCTGCAGTTGAATTTTAGGAGGGGATGGAGCTTTTGGAGGGCCAGCAGCAGAAAGTGTTGCAGCACTTCACTTTGCAGGAAACAGAGTGTTAGCCCACCAGTACATGAGGTATTGGAGAATTGTATGGAGAAGGTACAGTTTTCATTCAATTTTTTTAACCAACAACCAACCTGGTCTCCCTAATGGCTATGTAAGATCTGGCATAATCCGTATTAGTATTATAATATAGTATTACACAGAATCATAGAGTAGTTTGGGTTGGAAGGGACCTTTAAAGGTCATATAGTCCAACGCCCCTGCTATGAGCAGGGACGTCTTCAAGTAGATCAGGTTGCTCAGAGCCCCATCCAACCTGATCTGGAATGTTTCCAGGCATGGGGCATCTAACACCTCTCTGGGTATCCTGTGCCAGTGTTTCACCACCCTCATTGTCAAAAATTTCTTCCTTAGCTGTAGTGGAAATCTACCCTCTTTTATTTTAAAGCCATTACCCCTTGTCCTGTCGCAACAGGCCCTGCTAAAAAGTCTGTCCCCATCTTTCTTATAAGCCCCCTTGAAGTACTGGAAGGCTGCAGTAAGGTCTCCCTGGAGCCTTCTCTTCTCCCGGCTGAACAACCCCAACTCTCTGTCCCCACGGGAGAGGTGTTCCAGCCCTCTGATCATTTCGGTGGCCCTCCTCTGGACCTGCTCCAACAGGTCCATGTCTTTCCTGTGCTGAGGGCTCCAGAGCTGGACGCAGGACTCCAGCTGGGGTCTCGCAAGAGCAGAGTAAAGTATATAAAGCTCCTCTGCTTTAAAAAAGAATGGCTGCTCCAAGCTCACTTACTTTTGATTTGATATTTCTAATCGCACTCATTTAAAACCTGCCATTAATACCACTGAGTCATCCCTAACAGTATTGCCCAAGTTCCCTGTGCTAGCCAGATCGCACACTACTGCAACCTTAAGCAATTACTCTTCTCCTTTGGGAAGAAGAAAAAAAAAAAAAAAACACACACAGAAACAGTTCTGCTAAACTACCTCTACTTAATTCAATAACCTCAGGATACCCCACCTTCCTATGGGCCTTGTTGAAGGCAGCAGAGCTGGAACAATGGTAGGTCACTTGGTCTTCGTGCTGCAGTGCTGTCTGCTTTTTCAAGCTGCAGAAGGCCCCTGACAGCGCTTAGCATCTTGCATCTTCACAGCACTGTAGCAACAGCAAGGAATTAATCCCCAGAACTCCTCTGTGATGCTGATAGAAATCCTCCATTTGCAGCAG
>NW_010513966.1:10098-57494 GCF_000687285.1 Phaethon lepturus
CTTTTTTATATGAAGTTATAAATAGGCAGTGGTAAGATCTGGCTTCAGTGGTGTGTGACAGACATTTCAGGTTATCACATATAAATACATGTTTTAAAAAAACAAAACACCTTTCACATTTGTTTTTGTGTATGTCGATACATGTACATGTGTGTGTCTTTACAAAATTGCTGGTGATTATATTTTTGTCTCCATGGGTGAGATACGGAGTATTTCCTACAGAACCTACGGGCAGGTGACTAATGCCCATCTCTCCCCAGGGGAGACAGGACAGAAGGTTTCATGTAGTTTAAGAGGATCAAGATGACAAAGGACTAGAATGGTTTTAATCTATCGGCCCTCTGCTAGGAAAGAGACTTGCCTTCAGCATAAGAAAACAAAACCATGAGACTAACTATCCTGCCAGGAACTCTGTGAGGAAGCTGGGGAAGATGACATAGTAAAGTAAGCTTGTATATCAGCTACTTTCTCGAAGTTTATGGTTTGATAGTTTATATCAATGCATTATAGAGCATATAAATATTTTAATATATAAATATTAGAATTTTATTGCTTTAGGTAGACTACCCCTGGAATGCTTTTGACCTGGCACAGCCAACACTTTGCTTTCTGATTTCTCCATCGCCTTGTCGCTGCCCCCATGACTGAGCAGCACGTCCTGTGATACCTGCAGCCCTGCTGAGGTGAGCACCGGCCTGTGATGGCTTCAGCCTGACCAAGGACAGTGAGGAACCAGCCTGCAACACACCATACAGTCATGTAAAGGTGTCATTTTGAGGGACCAAACTTCTAGCTGTTTGTTGAATGCTGTTTTCCTTAGAGAGTGGGAATTTGCCTGAGGAAAGAGATAAATCCTGACCATTGTGTTCTGCTCCCCTAAAAACACTCCCTGCAAAGAGTTTAATTTCATTCAGGAAATCCCATGCACCTGAAACATCCACTGTCAATGATAAAACTTACTCTGCTCAACCAAATCAAGAGATGTAAATGTTAAAAAGCAATCCACTTTATGATGGATTAAAAAAAAAAATTTCTTCACTGCTGAGTTAAAAAACTGCACTTATGAGGGAGAGTGAGGAGCCCTTCCCACCCACCAAACAATCCAGATTATTAATAATTTCTAGTTAGGCAGCATAACAAAAAGGACCCTCCACGTCTTCAAATCAAGTTTCCCAACTCCATAGGTACCATGCCATATAACCTCCTTCAGAAATGTATCAAGCACTGCTTTAAGGAGGGGAAACAAGCTCCCTTTAATCTTGGACTATCCTAATTGGAAGGCTGTCATATAAAGTTGTTCTAATGATTAGGAACTCTCTAATTTACATCCTGAATGCGTTCCTGAGTAGTACAGTCCTTCAGTTTAACATTCCTCTTTTGGCTGGTGTTGACCCCTCTGCATCCAGAGCACCATTCAGCCCTTGTTTTGCACAAGCCAAAACATGTCCATCACCCTGCCTGCACACCTTTTGGACTCAGTTATCCTTAAAATCAGGGCTGGCCCTTGCTCCAGTCTGAGCTCTCCCTTGCCTGTGATTTCATTACCCATGAAAGTACCTATCTCACAGCACGCCGAAAACTTTTGACCTTGTAATATGCTATATAGGTGCTGAAGCCGCAGCTAATGGCACACTAAATATGTCTTTAGCCTCAAGCTGGTGAAATGTGATGGTGGTTGCATTTGTGCATCCCACTACCATTGACCACCGGCAGCTGAGAAGCCGTGCCAGCTCGGGGAGCCGCTCTACGCTACATTTTCCTCTTGAAAGCCATATGGTGTTTGGATCTAAAAAAGCCCTTTTTGTTCACAAACAACCTGAGAGGAGCCTGCTGCGCTACCTATCTTCAATGCAGATGTCTTCACATAACTTTAAAGTCCTGAGAAAATAAACTAAGTCATTTCCTTTCCCATTTCCAGCAGTGGTCAGTGCCGGTCAGATGTAGGGAAGAAAGCAAATTTTGGTGACTCCAGCTCTGGTTTTCCCTAGCAGCCCAACATGCTGCTCCCTGCTTCCCTGGTTAGGAGGCCATTGGTAAATCCTTCCCAAGGTTTATGTGGCTCAGCGTATCACTGCTTCCTTTCAGCACAAATTGCACTTGATTACAAAACATTTACCCTTTTTTCTCACAATTTTTGTTTTAAGGTTCGTTACTGGCAAGATTTTTCTCCACAAAATATACTGATGTACCCTCAAGTTTAATATTTTGTGCCTTCCTCCATCTTCAGACTCGGCCAGATTGCTTATAGGCTGTCCAAATTAAGCATCATCTAAAGGAGGCTTTGATCCCGAGGGATAAGTTTGAGCTGATACCACCCAGCGCGGCAGGTCCCTGGCCAGGCTGGCACAGCCCGGCCACCAGCAGCCGTGCGGGCCAGTTCGCATGGCCCTGCCCGTTTCCCCAAGGGGCACTTTGACGGGACAGCTGAGCAGAAGTGGGCATCGCCTTGGCCTGCTCTGGAGCGTAGCTCCACTTTGAAGTCATTACCGTACAGTTACCTACTTTGATTTGCCATATTAGAGCTGGATGTCGTGTGCTTCATCTCCTAAATTCCCTCTCAAGGTACTCATAAAATCAACCAAAGGGGTAGAGAGGCATCTGTCCCAAAACCTCTGCAGAAAAAGGTTGAAACTATGGATTTGTTTTCACAGATGACTGAGGAATCATTATTAAGTCTTGTCCCAACAGTTAGCTACTGACTTCAGAGCAAATTGTTTTTGTCAGCAGAAATTGATAGTTTTCGTTTCATTTGGTACAACCATAAATTGTGATAATGACAAAGACAGATTAAAAAACCCAACAGTTGTCTAGGCTCGTTCTAGTTTAGACATGCTTTGTAAAGAATGAAAGAATATAAAAAAATGAAATAAAGAATGAAATAAAGTATTTCAACTGACTTTTTAAACATGTGAGGAATACAAATATAATTAAGAAGGAAACACATTACTTACTAAAAAAAATTCCACTTCAAACTGTATAGAAGTTTGATTTTTAACTATCCTGAATTACAAATAAAACTTCATATTGCAATACCTAGGTGACAGCTGAGGGGGAAAAAAGAAATCTGGGGTTTTTTTCTGCAGCTATCTGCATTTGCAATGCTATTTACACTTTATCTATTTCACATGAGTAGTCAGTATTTTTCTCTACTGCTTTGTCGAGTCTTTCACAATGCAGCAAGTAAAGAAATGACAGCATTCTCCCCATCACACCCCACAAGAGTAAAACTTGTAAGAACTGGCAGCAGTTAGACACAGTGTTTAGTA
The DNA here is from genome assembly GCF_000687285.1 of Phaethon lepturus. Taxonomy (NCBI): domain Eukaryota; kingdom Metazoa; phylum Chordata; class Aves; order Phaethontiformes; family Phaethontidae; genus Phaethon; species Phaethon lepturus. Next base: position 13,365 of record NW_010513966.1, read on the forward strand.
GAAACAATCTTAGTTCAAAAAAACCCAAATTTTTTTAAGACCACCAGACAAATTCTTCATATAACAACTGAAGTGTACATAATTACTATTAGAGTATATAGAACCCTACCTGAAATTTTTTAAAACTCATGTTAGGAAGTCTGAAAAATTGCAGTATGTTTGCTACAAAACGTTTTCCTCCCTCTGATCTCTCACAGCCTGGGGTTTTCATATAGATGGTGGGTTTGTTTAATAACTGATTTTTCCTAAGTCATGATGGCTTTGAGGCATTTCATACAGGGGAAAAATAAACAAACACAACTCCAGTCTGGCGCTCTCCTTCTCCAGAATCCTGCTAGTAGGGTAAAGTCTGGAAAGTCCACTCTTACCGTTTTTTTACATTGGCTTGTATTTTTCTATCAAACCTTTTGATATTTAGGTCAAAACCTTTTTTCAAACCGATTCTCCTTCTCAGAATCCCTACAACTGAAAATGAGACATTTATGTGTATAAAATCAGCCCCGTATAGGGACCTACATGGTGAAACAGCAATCTTTTACACATTCTAGAGAATACTGCACTTTAGAAAAGTCAGTTGTTCTACAAAGTTTGAAAGACTAGTGATTCAAATGATGGATGTGAATAAATGGCTGACATTTGGCTGACAGTCTTGTGCCGGGTCTGTTTATTATCTCCCCACCAACGCTAATAACTAAAATTCAAAGACTTCATGCACTAACCATGCATTACGCTGTGTGCTCTCTGAGAAGTAACAGCCTGACATGTGTCAAACACTAACATTTCCTTGGAAACTTAGTAAGGATTATGCTACAAAAATCTTCGTACGTTATGGCTAGATGTCATGCTGTGCAGTTATGCCGCTTGCTACTTGACAAATATCACAGTGACGTGAATGGTTACTCAGACTGCTGTACAAAAAAGAATGGCTTTAGGAAAGTTGCTGCTTTGCTTATCGTTACAGATTAACAGGATTCTGACTTGAACCTGAAATTGCTTATTTAGGTAATACTCTACTTCCCCCTTCCTGGAGCTGATGGTTACTCAATGATGGAATTTTACTGATTCACAGAAAATTTTAGAGTATAGATATCACACCATCTTTAGCCTCATTTATAACAGTGTTTGTTTTAGAGGCAGAAAGATATGTTTCTTTAGCCAGCTGACAGTTATACCAATCGGAAATACTCCGCCTTTCTCAGGAAAAATGTGACTCTGCTGGGGTACTTAGAAACCACTCTGGAATTCACGCAGAAAAGCACTGCCCACAGTTAGCAGTAATATACTGGGGTAGGAAATCTAAAGACAAATCAAAGCTCCATAAAAGCACATACACATTAATCTGTACACATTACTACACTGACAGTAAGCACTTCAAGACAAGGATTCATTTTGTTCAGAGTGCCTACTTGCAGCAGCTTTTAACATCTGCATTATCAGGGACCATGAGCTACTAATAAAGAGGCTGTAAAAAAAAAACTAGGAAAAAACATCATATTGACAGCTAGCTTAAAACCACCACCATACAGCAGTCTGTACCTTCATGAGAAAATTTCTTGAATCCACAAGACAAAACAGGTTGAGGATCTCTCTGACCTACCACAGTAGCATTCTTATTCATAAAATGCTGTTAGAAATAGAAAAACTAACTCAACCTACTAAGAAGAAACAAGCTTTTTACAGATTTTTTTTTTTTTAAAGTGTTCTGCTCTCACTTTGCACAGATACATTTACCAAAACTTTCAACTAACCGAACCACTAATTTTGTTAACCTCTGATTAGGCATCCTATATATATAAGGGCTGAACTGAAACCTGTTACTACAAGAAAATGTAAGTTCCACTTTGTCCCTTCTACAGAATATAAGACACCAGGGCCAGAATTTTCCCAACAGCTGCCAGGAAAACTGTTTGCTTGGACAGAATTTTGCTCTAAGTAGTTATACAGTAAAATTGCAAAGGCTTGGCATGGGACTTAATTTGCAAACATCTCTCGTACATCTCACGCAGTATCTGCTGTGACTAATCCATAACTGGAGTTATGGGGAAAAAGATGAAGCTGATTTTTGTTGGTCCCTCATGGTTCTGAAGAAAGCTGCGGTTTTGCTGTAATTCTGTTCCCGTAATCAAGATTACAAGCAAACAAAGAGCAGAAGGGGAAAAAAAACCAAAATCACTTGTTGGTAAGCTTCCCCTTTTTTGCCTTGTCCTATTGCTTGGCATGTGCTGGAGGACCATCAGGGAAAAGACGGAGTTTACTTCTTTCACCTGACATTCAAGCTAACCTGTGAGTAGTTCAAACTGGACAGTTGTAATGCAAAGCCAAGATTTGGCAAAGGAACAGCCAGCCTACGTCCTGACACTCACACACGTCACCCCAAAGTCAATGGGACTGTGGGTGCCCCGGCACCCGCAACGTCCATCAGTGACGCACCGCTCAGCAGAACAATACCATTCATATCAGCTAGGAGCTAGTGCCCTTTTCAGTGGGTGATCTTGTAGCAAGACATTTAAAAGGCCAGATTTCAGTAAAGCTTATTCTTACTTTCACCACTCATTTGCTTACCTGTAAAGCCTGCTCACCAGAACCTCACTGGTGAATCCCATTCCTCCCCAAAACTGGAGACAGCTATCAGTCACTTCACGTGACAGACGACCTGCCTTTAGCTTAGCCATGGAAGCAAACTTTGTCACATCATTGCCTTCCACATAGAGAGCTTAAAAAGAAAGAAAGAAAGAAAGAAAAAAGCCCAGTTATACACACAGAGTCAGTGATCACAGCCTGCCTCCCTGGCAATCGCCTCCCCATGTTCCTTCAGCCTGACAACGTTTTTTGCATGAAGAGAAGCACATCTGGGAAGGCAGATGTGGCAGCTCACCAGTGGTGCGGTACAGCAGCGAGCGAAGGAGCTCCAGTTCGGTTGCCAGCTCGGCCAGGCGGAAGTGCACGGCTTGGTTGTGCAGGACGGACTGGTCAAACACCTTCCGCTGGCGAGTGTAGTCAATAGTTTCTTGTATAACAGTTTCCAGCGGTGTCAGGACTTGAAGAAGCAAAGCACAGGACAGGACATCATTTTAGCCAGATATGTTGCTTTTCTTCTTGTTGAAAAAGATTTTTTTTTTGAAAAAGATTTTTTTTTTCACTTCGTACAAAAAAATACATTAGGTTTTCTAAAGTAAATTATTCCGTATGCTCAGTTTGGGGGCACAGTTTCAATTCTGAAAAAAAGCCTGGTATTCCCTTGTACTTTGAAGACCTCTTTATCCCTATTTCAGCTGAGCCCCAAACCGCCGAAACTCAGAGGAGAGGGAAGGTGGGGTGGGGAGGAGGGAAGGAAAGTTAAAGAGAGCGGTATGTAATGGCAAGTGTGTAAACTTTATCCTTAATGCCTCATTTGGGGCTCTAGCAAACGCTTGTGGCAACTCCTGCCTTCCATGCTACCTGTGCCTGAAGGTCTGTTACAACCCTGAAAGAAAATCTGAAGGCAGACAGTGTGCTCACTGAGGGATGCTGTAGAAATGTATAGTCAAGGAAACTTTGAACAAAAAGGCAGAAACCTATTCAGAGATAAGGAACGCAAACAGACTGCTTCCTACATCTGCATTCCGTGGTCAGATCCTCATATAGAAAGGAAGGGGAAAACATTAAGATTCACAGCTACTTTCAGTAAATGCTAATCAGTGCTTCTAATGGAAACAGAATCAAAATAAGATACTGCTGGAAGACAGGTGAGGGAGAAGGCAGACACTGCTTTAAAGCAGGAGAACTAGCTCCTACTTTGTGAGCAAACTTAGAGACACCCTGTTTTAAACAAGAAGACAAGGGCAAAGTTTCTTTTCCAAGGCAAACCAGCCGTGAAGTGAAGGGCTAGGCTCCAGCAGTCTCTTGCAGCTTAGCTAGGGTAACAGCAGGTGCTGAATTTGTGGAGAATTTTGTTTGGCAAATGCGGACCCATGTCACTACGGCAAGCAGTAGGGAAATGTGTCTGTGTGAGAAGGGCCACGTTTTCTCTTTTCAAAATATGCATATCCACATCCATTCACATTTAGAATCTAAACCACAAAACTCTGGATCATAGAATAGTTTGTGTTGGAAGTGACCTTTAAAGGGCATGTAGTCCAACCCCACTGCAATAAGCAGGGACATCTTCAACAGGTTGCTCAGAGCCTCATCCAACCTGACCTTGAATGCTTCTGGGGATGGGGCATCTACCACCTCTCTGGGCAACCTGTGCCAGTGTTTCACCACCCTCATTGTGAATCTGAAATGCAAAATACAACCAAGCCCTGGACTACTAAACAATTCCTTTTTGCATCGGTCTGAGCTGCTGGGAGGGAAACGAAACAGTACATGCCAGTGCTGGGAGAGCAGAAGGGAGATGGGAGAGGTAAGAACAAGGGATTAATCTTGTGTTCGTCTGTCAGAGCAAGGTGCTCCAGCACAGCTTGTGTGGTTCCCAGCATCAAGCACCAGGGAAAGAAGAAACGGGAAAGAGCAAAGAAGAGGCAGGAACAGGACTGTGTGGGAAGGAACAGAACGGCACCTATTTGGGTCCTGCTCACAAAAGGACAAAAAATTTTGGCCCATCTCTGCTCAGGCTGTCACCATGCATCAGGGCTGGGAGTGGGGAGTCTGAGAAAACTGCTCTCACAGTGTCTGCCTCCCCGCTTCATTGCCTCCTTCCTGCCCCATGACTCCGCTCATCCATCCTCCTGTTTCCTCAGCTGCCATCACCATCCTTCTGCTTGTTCCTGAAATTCCCATTTGCACACAGAAATAAACAGAGGAAATCTTCTAAGGACAGTCCCCGGCTCCATCCAAAGCAGCGTGGCCAGCAGGTCGAGGGAGGTGATTCTGCCCCTCTGCTCTGCTCTGGTGAGACCCCACCTGCAGTCCTGCATCCAGCTCTGGAGCCCTCAGCACAGGAAAGACATGGACCTGTTGGGGCGGGTCCAGAGGAGGGCCACCAAAATGATCTGAGGGATGGAGCACCTCTCCTGTGAGGACAGGCTGAGAGAGTTGGGGTTGTTCGGCCCGGAGAACTGAAGGCTCCAGGGAGACCTTATTGTGGCCTTCGATTTATATACTGGAAGGGGGCTTATAAGAAAGACCGAGATAGACTTTTTACCAAGGCTTGTAGTGACAGGACAAGGAACAACAGTTTTAAACTGAAAAGAGGGTAGATTTATATTGAACATAAGGAAGAAATTCGTTATGATGAGGGTAATGAGACACTGGAACTGGTTGCCCAGAGAAGTTTGTGGATGCTCCATCACTGGAAGTGTTCAAGGTCATGTTTGACGGGCTTTGAGCAAACCGATCTAGTTGAAGATGTCCCTGCTCATTCCAGGGGGGTTGGACGTTACCATCTTTAAAGGTCCCTTCCAACCCACACCATTCTGTGACGCTATGACTACAGGTATTTAGAGCTATGAGCATAGCTCTAATACGGCAAAGCTTGGCTGTGCAGCAAACAGCAATGAAACACAGCATGTTGTGAATACCATGACTGCCAACAGCCTTGTACAACATAACACCACAATACTTTGCCAGTCATATACGTACAGAGAAATGCCATTCTTAACAGTGAAACTCATTTTCTCTCAGAACTTTTTTTTTGGTGTATATTTGTTTCCTCTTTTGTCACATAACGTTCTCCACATCCTCAATCTTGGCCCCACAGGTTTCAACTGATGACAGCACATACAGGAAATGTCACTCCAGGGCAGCCTAAGGAACGCATAGTCTACCACACAGCTGAGAATCGTGAAAGCACTTGGAAGTTGCCAGAGAGAAAATAATCTTTTCATTGTACCTCCATCCAACTTACATTTTTCCACTGGAAACTTCTGCTAACTGTACAATCACTTTGCCTTGCTATGCCTCCTCTCAAAACAAAAGGAAATCAATATATTTTTATCAGGCTGTGGCTGATCACTCTCTAGTGAGATGTACAGTGAGCTCCAAGCTGCGCAGTCTCCTAAGGATGTGCATTGCCCATGTAAAAGGATCTGTCACCCTGCTTACTGGCCATGACTCAATGGTGCTCATAAAACTGAGACTCCAGGAGCAGATAGAAGTCATTAGAAAAGTGCCATTCTGCTCTCTCACACACACTGAACTCCCTCTTTGCCTCTAAGTTAAGCAATTCGCAAAAAACTGTTTGCTTTCTTGCCATAGCAACATTCTTTTCCTGTGATCAGTGCAACAGGTCCACAAATGGCTGGTGTTACCAAGTGTCACAACATGGGAGAGATACGTGGCAGCTCTTCACTTTCAATGAAGCAAGGAACACTGTGAATTTTACCAATGCCTTTGATAATGCGTCACTCAGAAGGAAAGACCACACCTGTGACAAAATTTTGAAATTCCAGGAAATTAGTTTTCCATTTATATTTTAAAACTGTTTGACTCAAAATTCATTTTAAAAGGAAAAAAAAGTGAAGGAAGCCAGCTCCCCACACATTCTGAAGTCTGGCCACAAAGAAGATAATTAATGAATAAAGAGAATACTAATAAACAAAGCACATGATACTTGATACTAAAAATACATAAAAACAAAAAAACCCAAACACAACAAAACAGAACAACGGCCAAAAAAAGAAAGAGAGAAAAGAATGGCAGTTCCAAGTTTCAGGAAGCAGCGAAAGTGAGGATGCCAGAACTGGTCCCCAAAGTGTTTAAAAGCAGACTGATGATTTTCAATGTCACGTGAATAGTCGTGAACTCAGAAGGAACAGAAATGTCCTCCTGAGGGCCAGAAGTGAGGACGAGGGTTACACATGCAGACCTTACCACCAGGTTGCTGAAGGCACGTATGTAGTTTTGCACCTCCGAGCCTTCAGCGAAACGCTTGTGGTTGAACGTACGTAAACCCATTTACAGGATGGGAAGTTAACGGCTCGGTGTCGTGGTGTAACAAACTGCATCCATCAAGCACCTGGCTCCCCTCTGAAGCAGGTCTTGTCCCTGCTCCCCGCGCTTTCACGGGTTTTATATCGGACAGCGGATAAAAGCAAAACCAGAGGGCCCAGCAAGGTACAACACACTGGCCACCGCGCTGCAGGAGGCAGCTCCCTCTCCAAGGTGAGCTTGGTGAGCTCTGAGGCTCTTCCTCCCTGATGTCCCCTGCCTGGCCATGGCGGGGGGGCAAAGATACCCTTCCCAGACGGCTCATCCAGGGCGAGGGTTTGCCTGCTCCTGCTGTGGTGTTCTGGGCAAAAAGAAGAATTGAAACCTGGTGTCCCACTTCCTGGCAGAGCACGGTGACCGCTGGAGAGTTGTGCAAGGCTGGACAGTACCAAGCTGCCAGTGGTTTTAACAGGAGTGATCTAACCTGCCAGGCTTTGTGTTTTGATGCTGTCAGTGCGCGTCACTTTTGCCTGGAGCATGACTAACGCCGCAGGCTACTCTGCTGCCTGGGGAGTATCCCTGTAACCCAGAGTTTCTGATTGTTTTGTTTAACTTGGACTTCAAACTGAGCACAAAAATGCACAATGCACATCCTTGTGTAATCCAACGTGTACACGTTGATTAAAGCAGGACCAGCAGTAGGACCATGTCCCCTCCTTGCCTGAGTCTGCAGTGGCATCCCTTGCAAGTCTAACCTCCTGTTCTTTGCTAAAACTACTGTCACATTTGCTATTTATCTCAGGCTGAACTAAGAATTTTGGCCCAAACCAAAGATTTTTAAAAGCATCTGAACTCTGAAATATTTGGTCTGGGATCAACCCACAACAGGGAGCGATTTTTTTTTTATTTAGTCACTGAATCAGGAAATCACTTTTTAGCGTTCCCGATTCCCCAGCCACACACAGACAGTAACAGACAGGGTATGCACAGGAGCACAAATATGGTGAGAATATTTATACCAGCCCGAAATGTAAAGAGGACCAATCCTCTTACAGTGAACCACATTGTATTTAAGTTGAAGAAGTAAACACTGTGGAGTGGGGGGGAAGGTTAGGAGGCTGAAAATGGACAATCCAGACTTGGATCTGGTTACCTGAAATATCCAGAATCTGTATAACTCAAATATGCAGATTCAAGTACCGTCTGAGTTCAGAGTAACAGGAACGCCGTGACAGCGTAACTTCAGGGAAAGGAATTTTGTGCTGTACCACTTATGTCTAAAGCGTATAAGAGGTAAAGCAGATCCGCAAAACAAAGCTTTTACATTCTGTAAGAGCCACTTCTTTACACAGCCACTAAGTTAATTTTCTAAAATCCAGGGTAAACATCATAGCTTACTGTAGTACAGGAAAAGTCACCATCCTTCTATGTCATGCCAGTATTCTGATAGCCTTTGTACTAGATTTGTAGCAGACATAACATGATGCCGTATTTTCTTATCAGCAGAACAGCACCAAGCAAAAGAAACAAGGCAAAACCTGCCCCTCTGATGCCTCACAAAATATTTTCTATTTCGAGTTTTTCTACAGAAAGGGAAGGTTGTCTGTATCCAGGCTATGACAGATCGGATCGTAAGAGGTCATTGCAATTTACAACGAAAGGAAAGTACTGTTAGTCATGCAAAGGGTGACCCTCGTGTCCCTGCCCGGCCCCAGAAGGACAAACAATGACTTACCAGTAGCTACTGCCCACAGCCGCTCTTCTTGAAATTGCAACATCTGATATGTAAAACCCTTTCCTTCCTCACCGATGAGGTTTTTTCTGGGGACCCTTACGTCTTCAAAAAAGATCTGAGCTGTGTCCGATGACCTCATGCCCAGTTTGTCTATCTTTTTAGCAACATGAATGCCTGAAGAAAAAGAGGTATCAGAAAGGCCACAAAAAACAGAAGCACTATGCACAAGTCAAGCATTTTAAGAAAGTTAAGTTTGCAGATGTGAAGGTATGTGCCAAGACTACATTGAAACCTACCTTTAGGAAAAACATAACAGTATTCTGGAATTTAAGAGTAATGTGGCCCACATCCTATTTTTACGAGTTTTCCCATTTTCCAACTAGCAAATCAGAAACTGCAATTGTGAAGGTCCCGCTTTTCAGTATGTCCCCAAATAATAATTGTTTACTAGTAGTAGGTAGGTCTTGAAACAATGCAATATTTATTTGCCTGTTTTCGATATTTAGTTGCACTACAATAAAATGCTGGAATCCAATTTAGCAGTATTTGCTGAGTGCCTGCACTGCTGTGAAACAGCAGAGAAATATTTAATAATGACAAAAACAGAGCTATGTTTTAAGCTGTGATTAGAGAATTTCTCCTCCTGGAAATCTGCTCCCTTCCCTCTCTTCCACATTCATCCCCCCCTTTCTAGCTTATCCTGATTTTTCCTCGTACCTGTACCTATCCATAGTTCTTCCAGACTGGGTTGTGTGTTCAAGTTTCCTGAATCCAGCAGCATCCCCCTTTTGTTGTGCTGTACTAGTTTCACTTGCTCTTAGATTACATCTGAGATGCTTCTCACTCAGGAGGCCAAACTGCATCAGCCTCATGTTGCCTCAAGTGCCTCCTCTGTTGCTAGCACATGCTTTACATTTTCTCTTTTTTGAAGACAATGATACATAATCATCTCTTTGACTACAATACGGGCATCAAAATGTTCCTTTGCTTAGTTTAATTATCTTCATTCTCTTCAGAAGGGGTACTATAGACTAAAAATTACCAGCAGCAGTAGAAATCACCTGTCCAGGTAACTCCTGGAGTCTGTCTGTATTAAATAAATCACAAGCCATCCCCTAACACACAAATCTCAATCTAGCAAGCCCAGCGCCTGACTTACTAAAAATCACTCTAAACCAGAGCCATTTGTGCTACCTGCACCAGTATCACTGAGATGGATTGCTGTATCTCTTCCTGGGCAGCTCTTCCCAGGCATCTTTCATTTTTCTTTTTCTCCCACTCCTCCAGCCTTCTAACAATCTCTTTTATTTCCTATATTCTATCTTGGGAGAAAGACAGTCACTCTCTCCTGACACCATTTAGTGCCATTACAAATGGAAAGAAGCACATTTTAAACTGCAACCTGAGAAACATGCTCTTTCCCCTTTTCTGGATGCTCTTCTCCTTATTATCTCCTCCTTGCAATCTACCCTATTGTTATCAGAGGACAAACCAGCGCATAAATAGTTAACAGATTAGGGCTGCAAGCCATTTGTCTATATATCTTTCACACACACACATTTTATGACTTGTTAGATTCTCTGTCATCATATGAGAAATTCAGCTTTTTTTTAAAAGACATTGTTAGTATGAGGAGTATTCACCTAATCTGAATATCTCCTGTGAATCCACACTGCCATAATCCCAATTCCCATTATGAGAAATGTATTCAGCAGCATCTGCCCAGTCCGGACCATGATTTGCTTCACCCCAGAATAGACACTGTACACACCTAAAATTAGAAGCAAATCCTAGTTCATATCTCCAATAAACTACCAGTTGTTGAAATTAATAATTCACTTTCAGACCTGGAACTTTTTTTTCCCCCCCCTTTTTCTTTTATCACAACATCATACAAGCATGAAACAATTGAGATTTTTGTGAAAAATGCTGGACTAGTCTCCCATGTCTTCCAGCTGCTAGCAAGGAATGAGCTACCGCTGCGCCACAGATCCCTTCCTTACCCCGCCATATAGGCTGGCGACTGCAGCAGTTCGTCAGACGTAACACACTCATTCTCCACTGCACTCCTTCTTGAGCTCTGACACACGTACATCTACAGACGCTTGGTAGCGCATCATCCGCCGATGTCCTCCAGACACTTCCTGTACAGTCTTGGTCTGCTGCCCTCCAAGGAGCACAATCTTTGGCAGACAGACATCCTTAGGATGTGTCAAAACAGCTGGAGCTTCCTCCTCACATCTGTGTCAAATGGCAGCCTTTTTCATACTTTCCCTCTTTGTCTTCCTGAAAAATCTCATTTCTGATATGACCCACCCATGAAGCACAATCCACTGTCTTTATACTTTATTTCAAAAGGTCACCAATCTTGGTACAGTGACCCTTTTGGAGGTCAGTATCTGTATCACACAGAAGAACGAAAGCATATACACTTTGAGAAGCGCAATTTTTTGTTTCTAGGAAGACTTCTACACTTCTGCAGATCAGCTTGAAGTGACTCAGGCAACTTTGCAACTCCAAATCTGTCTACCGCAGGTAAAGCAGGTCTGTGCATAGGCTGTGTGCCCTAACAATGCCCCCCCTGCCCCAGCTACAATGACTCACATGAGGTTTTGGAATAAGCAAAGTAGCTGAAAACCTCCGAGTCAACTTCTCTGTATTTGATCTGCCTCTAACAGTGGGTTGGCTGCTTTGTTGTTTTTGGAAAACTGATCTCAGAGAAGTGGTGTTGCATTTGCACTCTGACCCTTTCATGACAAATCACAAGGAGGCCTTCAAGCAGATGGCTGGTAAGTGAGTTTAACCTGGAAATTCAGGCAGATTCTGGCTCTGAGTTCCGTGTTCGCTCATCTCTCATTAATAAGGACAAAGTCAACAACTAGGGAAGCAGCTCAGGTCCATCTTCTGTGAGCACCCACTGAAAGCCTGACTTGCATGAGCAGAGGTTAAAGAAACTCACAACCTGCTCAGGACTTGCTTAACTCCCAAGGCAACTCACTCACTCGCTTGACTTACTCCATACTGAAATTCACTTACAATTTCACTTAAGTAGCTCTCGTCACACTCTTTTGCAACATTGGAGAGCTGGGCTTTGTTCTCAGTCTGATCAATTAAGTGAGCTTGTGGACCCTCACTTCACTGCCATGGTGGTGCCCCTACATGTGAAATGCTGATAATGACATATATGTCGTATGTAAAATACTCTGAATTGAATGAAAAAAAGCAATATGTTCTAATATTTTATATTAATACATAAATGAATTAATACTCATTATTATATATTAAATAGATGTCATATATTTAAAATCTATGTTAGAACATATTATACGTTCTGTATTAAATAAATTAATATATTACATAATTTAAAAATATTAAAATGAGTGAAAATCAAAAAGGTTTAAAAACTTCTGAACTGGTGTTAAAACTGCAAAAGGTCTCCGCCAGCATAAGCTTAACTGTACCCTCTCTGAATGATGTCCTTTGTGCTGCAAGGTCTGCAGATTACCCAGGAACAGACACTGTGTGGACTGTACCACTGAAACTTGCACCCTGAGATTAGGATGCATTTCTTCAGTGTCTTCACCCAAATTACTAGTCTTCTTCAAAAACAAATTCCAACTTCCAAGATCTCTGAATCTTTCATTCCACCCACATTTAACTCACAGATTATTTTTGTAATTTAAACTGATAATGATAATAGTGCCCTGGCAAAAATATCCCTTTGCAGAGCACAGCCATGAAACACCCTGGCTATGTCTGCACTTGTCTTTAGCAAGCCCACCAGGTTGGGCGATGGACGACGGTTATCAGAGGAAAATCAGGACCACCCACACAATACAATCACAGCACAGTATTGCATCGTTCTAGAATTCAATACAGCGGGTCAGCAAACCCACCCTAAACTGAGTCAGATACTGTCCAGGGGCTCCTGGGAGGCAGGTGTTGGCATGTGGGGTAAGATGATTTTGGGAGGTATTTCCCAAGTTTGAAATCTCTAACCTCTTTATAATTTTTTTTTTTCACGTTTGAGAATCACTTTCAATATCTTCTGAAGAATTAAGACAACAAGCTTAAAAATCTCCTCCATTCATTGAAAAAAGAAGTGTATATTCTGTTCACCAGTCCTCATACAAAACAGGAAATTTTGAGTTTAATGCTATTTCTGAAAGATAATTTAAGAACATTTTACATATAGTTCACATGTAGCAAAGATCTATGTAGATAGAGTAATACGTTATTTATTTTGTGGACTGTTTGCATCTTCATGCCTTTTGGGGACAGAAAACCAAGATAGAAGTTTTGTGGAACTTCTCCAAAAGACACTGGATGTTATAATTTTCAAAAAAAAATGTTGGCTGCATTTTTAATGATTTCTTTGAGGCATTAATTTTGTCCTTGGCATCGTCTTGTCTATTCACTCTCACAGAAGATTATGAAATATTCCCATACAAATGTGTGTGAACAACTTTTATATATTTATTTTTGGTGACAATGACTCTCCGTATAAAATTACTTGGGACTCACAAGCTGAAGTCTGCAAAATATTCAGCTTCCTTCTCATTTCCTCTTGTTCCCTACTTTTTTGTGGAAGTGTGCAAAGGCATTTCAGAGCCAGCTTTGTATGACAGTGAAACACCTAACTTAGGAGACCATTTATGGGTGCAGTCCTTTCTGTCAAACACCTTTCCTTCTTGCATTGGGCATACATAAAAACAACAATAAAATCAAATTAGAAGAGAAAGAGCTCTGTGTTATTACCAGGTAGATTCATTGGCAGACATATGAGAGATTTATTTCGATGGGGAGGTCCTTCACTGGTGTTTGCCAGCAGGCACATCCAGTCCGCTTGGCATCCAGACGTAGTCCACATCTTACCACCATTTATGACATATTCATCGCCTTTTCTCACAGCTGTCGTCTTGATATCTATTTCAAAACATAGGAAATGAAGGGTTATTCTTGTGAAGGAGGGATAAGCTGGTCCCTTTAAGACTGGCAGAGTTACTCCCTTGATCTCAGATGGACAACTAATATTTGGTCATGCCTTCATGCCCCCCACATCCTCTAACCCTTCCACGGCAGACCCGTCTGGATGACTCTTGGAAGGCAAACCAGGGAAACCAGTCCACTTCTCTCGCCCTCCTTTAGGTGGAGTCTTCATCCCAGTGGACGAAGCAGAAAAATTTCCCTAAGTAAATTTGGTCGTCAAAAACTCGGGCCAGAAACACTTCAGTCTGAAGTGATACATTACACATTTCTGTTACTGTGCACGTTAGTCACTGATTAATTTCAGAGTCCATTAATTTCAGAGTCCTGACTTAAACAAACGTAAGCCTCAAGATCTGTGTATGCATAGAGATATACATACACGCATTTCCTGCATGTTCTTGGTCAGAATGGCGTAATAAATTCCAAGTTAGTAAACTTTCAAAAGACCATGTCTAAATGCTAAGAATGTCTGTACATGAAGGAGTTCTAAACACCTGCTATTTAATGCCCCCGGCAAAAACAATCTTATTTTTGTTACGCTGCAAGCAGCCCTAGCTGCAACTGGCAGACGGGAGTGAATCATTAGTTATTATTTACACTGCAGCAGAATTTCTGAAGGGCTGGCTTCTTTCCCCCAAATTGAACTTCTTCAACTAAAACCCCAACTGAGGAAGACTCTCCAACAGGTATCTAGCTATAAGTAGGTGATGGTATAAGAGAACCCTACCACGCCCCTAATAGCACCTCTAAACCTAATGAGACTATAAAGTCTGTAAGAAGCCATCTACTGAGGGAAGCAAGTAGACTTGGAGGGTAGGAGTCAGACACCGAGCAGGCAGGCAAATTTAAGTCAGCTGGTTATACCTTCGTACGCACCCATCCCAATCTGCACATGAACCTTCTTCCCAAAGGCTCTAAACATAAAACTTTTACAAAGCAAAACCAAGTATCTGATCTTCATTTACAAGACAAAGTGGAACTGAGATCAGCATAGCTGAAAAGAAGTCTTGTTAATGAAGGAACTGGGGAATAATGACAGGAGAAAATTGTATACAACAAAGGAATATTTGATATAGCTATGGATTAAGGAACCTAGGATAATGATGAACAGCAAGTGAAAGAGATAGTACTAATGTGGATAAAAACAGTAGCCATACAGGGATTCAGCCAATGAAAAGACTATGCCAAATCTGTGCAAAGGCCTTGATATGAAATCTTTATAATAATGAAGGGCAATAAACCAAAGGAATCTAAAGTACTGATGCTCGTAATACATGGACACAGACACTGCACAATCATATACATGGAGACGAAATAATAAATGAAGGACACATTTATGATAATAAATGAAGAGCTGGAATAAGAAATATGACACTGTACTGAAGCAGTGTGAAAAGAATGGGAACATACACACAGCAATTTGCATCACACATCCCTTTGTTGTGGAACAGCTACTGAAGAGATTAGATAGGGGCCCCATGGAAGGTCTGCAGAAGAACAATAAGCACTGTGATGTTATCACAAATGTAAACAGTTCTTGCAAGCATGGCATCACAGGGGATTAAGCACCCAAATACAGATTAAAGAACAAATGCCTTACTAATGGAAATGTTCAAGTATTCCCAAACGTGATGGTTGACAGTTTGCTTCAAATACTTGAGAAGTGACTATTTAAAATGAACTTATGAAGAGTTGATTCTCTTTAAATTTAATTAGAAGAAAGATGACCAAGTCAATAAGTAAACTTTATGTTTAAAATACAGCAGGCTTTGAAAACCTACTTAATTTAGTACAGTCAAGTGGACTCAGTCTCAGGGATATGGCTATGAAGATACTTAGGAATTTGTCTGTAATTGTTCTCCCTGATAGAGCGCAGCTCTGGGAAAAGGCTACTTCAGTGAGTGTTCCATAACTCATTTTTGGCAGGTCCACACCACTGGCCCTGTGTTGTCTATAACTCAACAGCTTCCAGAGCATGCTGTGAGGGTCCCTTCCAGGAAAGGCCACATGCCATCACTGAAAGGTATATGACCTAGCGAGTGCCATATAAGCAACCAGGGCTGGTCATCTCACCATTCAAATCACAACGTACTTGAGACTCAAGTTTTCTTCTCCGCTGTGCTCTTGAGTCCAGCCATGCATCCAAATGGAATTGACAAAAGGTAAGGTTGGCTTCAACTTTTAGGGTCAATCTTATGATTAAAGATAGGCAACACATTTCCTTAAAGACAAAAATGAATAGACCATATCTAGAACTTACATCATCATCACAGGAAAAAAAACCCAAAACTTCAAAAAACAGGAGATGGCCTACAGGAAAGGAAAGAGATTAATCATCAAAGTAAGCTACAGTTTGGAGGTCAGAAGGTAAGAACTGCCACAGGTCAAACTAAGTTAAGTCTTGCAGATGAAACCCAACAAAATCCAAGAAGATTGAGGCGGCAAACAAAAATGTTTCAGCCACAGAAATTAAAAAAGAATGAGAAAAGAATATGAGGTATATAAAGGATGCCTCAAAACTAAAGAAATTTTTTACGTCAGATTATAAAAAGTTTGTAATATAGCCGACAAAGCAAGACATCTAAAAGAAGGACTGTACAGAAATTAAAAAATAGTGAAAACAGAGGTTGTTGCCTTTGGCAATCTGCACAGCCTCAGAACACATTTGGAAAGAAAAGATAATTCAATTTACTAGTGGTATCCTATTTCAAACCAACTTGATTTGTTTATTACAAAAATGGATTTTCTAGAGAAAAATCAGAATAGGAAAAATCCTGTTGGACCCAAGCAAACTAAAATATTATCTTGCTAGGTAATGATCACTTAAAAGTTTTGAAAAGATAAGAATTAGGACAAAAGTGGAAATGTCAGTAAGGAACTTGGCAAAGGGGAAATTGCATCAGATTGCATTAAAAGAAGAAGTGCTGATGCACAGGGAGGGTACTATTGGAGCTCCTCCTTGAACGTGAGCCTTTGGATGAAACCTATCAATATTTTCATTAATGATCTTTAAAATTTGCTGTCGACATAAACTTGGGAGACATCAGCAACACAGACAACTGAGGTATCACCCAGCAAGAAAGGAATGACCTTGAGTCTTCAAATTCAACATGGCAAGTACAAGTACTTAGGCACAAAGTAATGATTGCTCTATCTTACAATATTTCAATGAACAGTTAATAAAGATGATCTGCGTAGTTAGCAACAAGATTCACAAGCCAGCAAACTGTTGTGTAACAGTACATATTTGGAGGGTAACATTTCTGTTAGGGTTGGACAAGTATTTGTGCCATTATACACACCATGTGCAATTTTGGTTTTTCATGCTCAGAGAAGATGACCTAAACACAGAAAAGAAGAAAGACTGAATTCTTGATGAGAGGTCCATCAGATAATTCTAGTGGATTCCAAATTTTTCTTTAACTGGATTAATCCAAGTGTATCATTCCAATTAAATTAGATGATAAGCAATATGCAGATAAAAATATTTATGTTACTTATTATCAGGCACACTGCATAAAAAATTTAAATCATATTTAGAAAGTTCTGATAATCATCCAATTAACCTAGAGAGGCATTAATTAAAGTAAATTATGTATTTCCTACATTAGAAAAATTCAAATTTGAAATTATTTTAATGAAAAACAATTGTATAAAAATTATGGCATTTTTCTTATGAACAAAATACATTAAGGAAAACAGCAATGGATCACACAGGAAGATTTAGTCCCATTATTTCATTATTCCCATTAACTCTCTTGAAAACTACCTGCTGCACCCCTGCTCTAACACTGTTCTAACTTGTTCAAGGAGATAGACATAGGACTCTGCTTTACTGATCAAAAAACTTCTGCGATTTTGTCTGCAGGAAGATGTCACAGTAATTTGTAAGAGCACAATGTAATCAACTTGGCCACCCTGTGTCCAACAGCAAAACCTCTAAAAGTGTTTTCTTGTCACTCCCTCTTCCTTGAAGTCCACAACTCACAAACAGATGAGATATCTTTTCCTTTTTCTACAATATCTGTTTTAATTGTCCAAATTACCTACGGCCTCAGGCACTTCAGAATAAGAGTTTCATTTGTCCGCGTGTTTAAACATATCTTGCACTAAACCAAGAAAAAACAAGTTGCACGCAAAGTAACTACATCACAAAGCTAATAGCTTTGACACAGCAAATTCTTCATCAGCTGTAAATAAAACAGTCACCAGTTCAGCGACATTTCTGCTGCACAGGAATGACGGAAGGGGCTGAGGTGAAGTAAGAATGAGCGAGAGGAACCCATTGTGAAAGTGTGATGCCATCGTTTTCAGAATGGACTAGCTCTGCAGTTGGAGAGGTCTGCTTTAAGGAAGCGCCAGTGGAACGGGCCACACACCCTATCACGTACATTTGCAGGTTTGCACAACTGATGACGGCTGTGAAACTACACGGTGAGCTTGGACAGAGCAGGGGAGGCAGAGCAGGGCAAACACTAGGAGAAATCCAGGGCCAACATGACAGCTGCATGTTTATCTGCTGTGCTCAGCCCATACAGGGTTACAGCCATTGATTCACTGAAAAATACATTCAATTTGATTGCTTTTGGATGCATCGGAGGCAAGAGGTGCTGCCTCTGGATTACTTTTTGCCCTCACCACACCAGACTTTCCTTCCTCGATATTTCTTACAAATGATAGTGGCAAAGGGAAGGGTCAGGGAAGCCAGATTCTTTCCATTAACGTACCAGGCTGTCTAAAACCGGCAATTTGCTAGGTTAACTTACTTGCGACATCTGACCCAGCTCCAGCTTCACTGACTCCCAAGCAAACCACGAAATCTCCAGCTATAGTTGGTACGAGGAACTGTTTTTTCAACTCATCAGAACCAAACCTGCAACAATATAATGAAAAAGGTAGGATATTAAAAGCTTTTGAAGGTAAACTTTATTTAGAAGTGACTTACAAATTTTGTTCTACCCCTGCAGTGATCAATTTTCCAATGACAGGTGAAACCCATCCCAGAGGCAGAAGATGAAATAGATACCCTCCAAACTATGTTTCAGAACCTTCACCAGAAACGCAGCCACAATCACTTTAAACAAGGCTTTTACAGGTACTCAGGTGTCTTACTCCCACAGAAACATGTGGTCTAGATGCCCAAAATCCCATCTTTCGGCCTGTTGTTTTGAGAGCTATCAGATCCAAATAAACATGGTCCCTGGGGTTTCCCCTTAATGCTCCTGTATCAGTCTGCAGTCAGCCAGGATAGAGGACCTGCTCTCTGCATTATCTTCTGACTTTCACACCAGCTCTTTGCCAGGTTTTAGTGGTGACTGAAAAGCTATGACATGTGATGGCCACCCTCTGCAAATATCTGTATTTACATTATTAATATTTCATATCTGCATTTAAATCACACAGTGAAATCCATTAGTGCTTCTTTCCAGCCTTTCCTTAGTCCCCACAAAAATAAAAAGGGAAACAGCAAACTGCTGATAGCATCTTAACACAAAAAATTCACTTGGCCATATTTCAAGTCAGTGAAGAGGCACCCTGTTTTTTTTAATCAACGTTTAGCTGCCTTCATTGATTCAAAACAATGGTCCATCTCATTTCACGGTTGATTTTGTCCTAATTAACATTCACTGCTTTGGTCTTGTAGTGTGAATGGTGAGCTCGTAGCCTAGTTCTTGAACAACTTCTTGTGCCAGACTAAAAAATTCCCGGGGTCAAGAGATGTCTCTTCTGTGAGCAGAAATCCATAAAAGTTAAGTTCCTCCTCAGCCTCCTCTTCGGTGTGAGGCTTCTCAGGTCAGCATCTCCACTCATCTCCTTAGGCATGCTGGCTGCCTAAGCAGGCTGCAGTTACCTGGGTCCTCCTCCTAAAACACTGTCCCCGAACTTCCAAAGGAGCGATGCCATTTTAGCTAAGACTCTTGACTCTTCCCCTCCACTCCAACCCTGACACAAAACGGTCAAAGGACATGCAATGGCCAGAGAACAGAGTGGGAGCTGGCAGACACTTTCGCTTTGTGCACCCAAGGAGCTCAATTCCTAGTCCTGTCCCTGCTGAGAACAATCACGGCACCAATCCCAAATAAATACAAGAAGCGAGCTTGGAGTGTTTACTCCTTCCTCCAGCAAACGGGGACAAAGTCCCCTGATCTGCTATGCAGTGTACTTTTTTTTTCTTTTCCTTGGGACATGATCAAGTACGGCCAGCTGAACATTCATTAGACAAAAAAACACCCAAGCAACAACATGAAAAATCAGATTATGAGAGGAGTTACCAGGGATTTTTGGCTTAAAACTTTGCCAACATTTAGTTATTTCAACAGAGAATTTCCATGACAAAAACTTTTCTCAGAATAATGTTTTTGGTTTGATATCTTTGTTTAAGTTCCAAAAAACAGTTCAGCTCTTCCCAAAAATGAGGCTATAGAAGAGTTATTTTGCAATTAAAAAAAAAGTCTGGCAACACTATCTTCAGAAGACCATGGGTGTCTATGCCTTGCAGGAAGGACATGCAGCTCAGCAAGCAGCTAGCTATTGTGCTAGAAATATGGTGTTTCTGTAAATTCTACCCATCTTAAACCCATTCCAGAAAAATCTCAGGTTTGCATAAGTGCAATACCCACTTCTTTCCAGTTTAAGAGCTCCAGAATTAGAAAACTCTGTTTGCAATGAGCTCATGCTCTGGCTCAAGACAGATCAGACTATGCCTGCTTTCTGGGCCGGGGCCATACCCTAGAGCATATTTTCCCATGTGATTAACTGTGCAGCCTTACCATCACTCCAAATATATTTTCATGCATGTGTGTATGTATACACATATGCACACGCACACACACGAGTCTACCGTCAATAAACCAGAGCTCCTTGTTGAGGCTGGGTAACCCAGAAGTCCCAATGGTGAGATTCTGACACATTAAGAGTTGCATGAAAGTGGTCCATCCTTTGTTGCTCCACACTTTATAAGTAACATTGGTGGAATGTCATGAACACAAAAATTACAATGGTAAACAATTTTGTAAATGATGGGTAAAAGGAAAATAAAACCATGGCGAAATACAGATGTAAGAACACTTCCTCGATCCACATAGTTCTGTTTATGTGCTCTGCCGATTAGAAATTTTAAGTCACCTTTATTCATCTCAAATATATGTAAAAATCTGATTTCTGACAGGTTAGATTGCTACATTGAATGAAAATATGTCTAGCACACATCACTATTCTGACTTAATTGGGCTGATAATCATCTTGTTAGAACCACAGATTTTATTCACTTTTGTTTCCTCTGCTTCTGGGGAAAAAAGCTGAGCTGAAGTGAATTAATGAAATTAGTATGGAAAGTTCTGAGGTCGAACTGACGGATACGCTAGTATGATACACTACTAAGTGTAAATTGAAATTCTGAATATGAACAGCTGCTGACAGTTCTACCATGGTTATCAGCATTTGATCAACTCAAGCTTTTTTTGCACTGGAGCAAAAAAGTACATATGCAAGTACTATTCACCACCAAAGCAAAAATAAAGCAGAAAAAAAGAAAAAGAAAAAAAGGTAAGTTTTCAGATGATCTTTATTCTACAGTATCTCACTCAAAGATGACACAATAGTTTACTCATGGACTTCCTAGGAATATAGAGACTTCCTTTAGGCAAAGAGAGTAACTGACCTACTGTCATTTTCCTTCTCATGTATTAGCAAGAGGTGAATTTCTCCCAGTTCTCTTTCTGTTCTGCTCCTAGACTCAAACTATTAATAATACAGTAGCCACGTGCCACCCTTTTGCTTCAGTGTAGTCCTGTATGGGCATGCTACCATCTGATGTCCAGATCCAGCTTAGCAGTACCCCTTGGAGCACTTCAAGATACAGGAAAAGAAGCAAGAACAAAAGGGAAGAGATGCTCTTTACAGGCACAGAAAGGGTTAGAAATGCATGGTGAACAGCAGCAAGCACCCTTGGGCAGCATGGAAGCCTCATTATGTTCAGTAATTTACATAACCTGCATTTAAAAGAATCCACACTGCAATCAGCTTTCTCTCGAGTCCCTATTTCAGTCAGATAGGAAGAC
Organism: Phaethon lepturus; assembly: GCF_000687285.1. NCBI lineage: Eukaryota > Metazoa > Chordata > Aves > Phaethontiformes > Phaethontidae > Phaethon > Phaethon lepturus. Next base: position 34,998 of record NW_010513966.1, read on the forward strand.
ATGCTAGTTTAAAAAAATCCACATTTAGAAACCTTACCTTACTTTTTGTGAAAGGCAGCATAAGAAAAAAGCAGTAAGAAAAGTGCTCTGGCTCCCAGTTTTTATCAAGCCTTTAAGCTTCAGTTATTTGAAGATTTTATGAGATAAATTGCTCAGTTTGAGCTACTGCTACGTTCTGAAAAGAATACAGATGAGAAACCTGTATGAGACTACCTGATGGGTATGACTACCTCATACAGATGAGACAACCTGAAGGGTTTTGATTAAGACTGATTATGTCAATCTTCTATCTATTTAGGAATGCATTTTGCACTAAAATGCAAGTATTGTAAAATACGAGTCATATTAAAGATCACCATCTTCAGATCATGCAGTTTTTAAGAGCTGCTCACATGGCTGGTGTCCTGCTGCTACCACACCAGCTCTGGAGACCTCAAGGCTGCCCACCAGGCAACCTGCCACCGTAGCATGGCCAGGCTGTGACCAGGAGCTGGAGAAACCTCAGAGATTTAGGAACAGTGTGAAGCTGTTTTGAGGAAAGCTAGTTCAGAAGCAGCTGCTTGACTTCATCTTGCCCCACCATATTGCTCTGGACAGGTTAGACCAGGTATTCGAAACCACAAAGCAGCACAACTGGATATGGATGTAATGTCACTAGCCATCATGACAGCAATGCTTAATGATACTTTTTTTTTAATGATATGTTGAAAGCTGCACCTGTAACAGCCTCTGCTCTGGCTCAGGGCAAGACCTGGCCTACCTTACGCGCGCTATACAAATTAAGTACCGTACGTGAGAGAGTGAGACAAGCACAAAACCAAGTTTCCCTTACGCTACGCCAGTGGGAAAGCCACTCGGCTCTTGAATGATCTCTTCTGATTTTCACCTTTCTCCCAGCTAATCAAGTGGATGATCCTGCTTTTCAAAAGTGCTGTTCTGACTGCCAGCTGCAGCTTCTCCCCTTTACAGCAAACAGGTAAAGAGGCAGTAACTTTTTTGACATTAATTCTCAGATATGCTGCTGTTCAGGGTGGAGAATGAATCAGTGATGAGGAAGCTGATGAAATGGAAAAACACTCTCTTCCCACCAAATAATCATCATTATCCTTACTGTTTTTCTATAAATAATAGGGGAAAAAATAATAAAGGAAAGTTTACTGCCTACTGCCAAGATAAAGCAGCTCTACACTGATCTGGGACCACTATGGATGTGTCACCCTATAGGTTTACAAGCCCAGGGAAATGTATGTCATTCACTGCCTCAGCTGAGGGCTGCTGTCTCCACTCTACTTGTAAGCATGAAAGCAAGTGAAATAGTGTTACCTGAATGCATTTGAAAGACCTGACAGAGAGTTATGTTCAGAACCAGGCACATCAAAGGTCCGATCACTGACAAAACATTTCACATTTAGTTCACAAATTTAGAAAGTGCTACCGCTTCACTTCGAGGAATCTGGGGGAAAAAAATGGAGCAGTCTGGGCATCCTCAAGTGATAAAAACCCATTTTCTCCTATATTTGTCTGCACAACAGAAATGCATATAAATCAGTATCTGCAGGATTGCTTCCAAGTAGGACCATAAATTTAACTTTCTGAAGGTTGTCAGAAAAAAATCATAAAGAATTAAGAGGAAAGTGGCAGGAACAGCGAACAGGCAAACAGATACAGGTAACATTTTCAAATTTTCTATGCTCTTTGTAGTTTATGTAACTAAACCTGTTACTACAATGTACTTCCCATTTAACTGAGTATCTCAAAGACCTTCACAAACTAAGCTTTGCAACAGCCTCTCACTGAAGCAAGAAATGCATGCAAGTTGCAGAAACAGCATTAGGAGGGATCCTGACTCTAGATATTTTCACAGAATCACACAGAATCAAGGCTGGAAAAGACCTTTAAGATCATGAAGTCCAACCGTTAACCCAACACCACCAAGCCCACTAAATTTTAAGACTTTATTTTTCAAAAGTATTAAAATGTAAAAAGCTCTGTGTGTGTGCACGTGCCTCTGTGCATCCACCTGTTCAAACTACCATGCTGTCTATATCTCTAATTGAGGGAACACCTCTAATTTATAGCACAGAGCATCTTCATGACATATCACAGGCAGAATTTGTTTGCAGGTGCACTCAGTACATGCTTGATGAATGCTGAATAAAGCCCAAAGTCAGGAAAGCCAAGAAAGGGCTCCAGACTTCCTTTTGAAAGTTTTTTAGGGGATGATGGTTGATTCCCATACTACTGTCTACTGTGTGCATTGCTGAGGCATCATGTGTAACAATGCATAGTTAAGACGCAAAATTTGGATTATCTCTTTGAACTTGTTTAGGATCACCACAGTACACAGACTGCTTTTAGGTTGTGAATGGAATTTGAATCCATGACCCAGGACAAGCAGTTGGCCCTCTCACTATACTGCATAAAATAAAGCTGCACGCGCACAAAATTTCTTCTAGCAACCAGCTTTCTCTTTTCATTACCAAGTTTAATTTTACATCTTTTAAGAGTGGGACACTGTACTGTGTAACTAGTGAGTGGAATTGACTTAACTGTGGAGGAAAAGTTCATTAAAACAGATGCAAATTCAATTACAGATTTCATCATGTTAATGACATTTTCACATTCACTTTCTAAGAACATCCACTTAAGGATGTCACTAAAACAAATCTGTGTAGCCTGACTGCTTTACTACAGCAGAACAGAGTAACAGAAGACAAAAAACCTGCAATAGAACAAAATCCCATCTTCTTTTCCCCACAGATTTTTTTAAACCCTTGAGAATAAAAGGTTATCATGAGGGTAAGGTACTGTTCTCTGGCGTCTTTTAAAATACTAGTTTTATTCTCAGTTGGACCAGAAGTCACTGTTGCAACAGACATACTGAACTCCACGCTTTCAGAAAGTTTTTGGTGTATTACACAAAGGAGAAGAAAACTTTTAGAAAGATTTCCCATGGCTGAGACCTCCGAAGTCACACATACCTAGCAGGACAAATGACTGTCAAAGAAACAGAGCCTACATTCTGGACTCTACAGTGGATTTACAGGCATTTTCATTCAGAAGGGGGGCAGGGATCAACAAACAACCCAACCCTAAAATGCAATTCTGTGCAAAAATTCCCCTCTTGTATACCTGTTTTGTGCAGGTAAATTCCTGAAGTCATCATCATTACTTGAATTTAATCCCCACCACCACCTTCCAGAATCTTAGGTGTATCCATATTCCAGGGCAAAACTGCTGGACCAGCCTGTCACCTCCCTCTAGTTTTGCAAACTGCTGTTTTCATGCAGAATGTCCATGAAACTACTACATGAAAAAGAAGTTGGTAACTGCCACTTTTATTGAGGGAGGGAAAAAACACAAAACAAAACAGATTCAGAAAGTGCAGGAGCCTGAATGATAGCAAGTGATAAAGGGGAACACTGAAACAAGCAGATGAGAAAAAGAAAATCAAGTAATTGCCTGGAATGAGCGTATTTTGGAAGCATGATACATGTGCTACAACTGTAGGACTTACACCAATATTGACCATTATTTCTGTAAAGTCACAGTCAGCGAGGAGCGCCTTGTAAAGCTGGAAAAAAGCAAGTAAATTATAAAATAGAATTAGACTGATCCTAATCATTACAACTAAATGCATCCTTAGTATGACTGCATTGGGATATCTGGCTAAGAAAAACCACAAACACGAATAGAGGATCCTAGAATTAAAATTGTTTTACTGGCTGTGGCACCAAGGTTCTGTGTTTGTAAATGTATTATCTACTACTAAACATGACCTATGTTTTAAAAGATAATATTCTAACATTAAAAAAAAATATGTATTTTCTCCCCTAAACCAAACTGTCTGAGAGAGGTAGAGAGTAGGTTCCTTCCTCAAGCATTACTGAAGAGCAACTAGACAGTAAATCTGTACAGTAATGTTTTTTTCTACTCTTATAAAGATTGGAGGTTAGGCCTAAACCAAACTTTCTGAAAATTACCTTGTAAGAGCAGGAGTAGCCATGCCAGCTTGCACTCCAATAGCCATAGGAATACCTCCACAGCGGATATTTCCCAGCTCTTCTGCCACTGCAACGTTATATGAGAAGTCCAAGCCCATGCCGCCATATTCTGAGGAAAAAAGAAATCGATGACATTTGTGTTCTAGACTAGCACAAGCAACAAAAGAAAAAAAAAAAATATTGCTACTGCAAGGACTTGCCAACTGCAATTTCACTGCTAATTTTTAAATAATGGACAATTACCAGCTTTCCTTTCAGAAAAGTGACGCCACACTATTCTTTACAAAACCAGAATTTAAAATTACACCTGCTCTAATTACCCGTTTGCACACCAGGTCACCTCTGAACATCCTAAGTAGCATCATTACTTTTACTGGAAACAGCAGGAAAAAGTGATGTGCTGCTGAAAATGACATCAGAAGGCAAAATTATTCTTTCTAACAGCAAGGTCACGTGAACAAATCACCACAGGGTAAGAAGTGCTTTTATTTCCCCACGCTAACGCCTGACACGCGCTCTCACCCCCCAAGGCGCTCAGGCGGAGCTCACCTTCCTCGCGCGCAGCAGTCAAGTCAGCACAGAGCAAGACCACGTGCAGGTCGTGTCCCCGTGTTAAGTTACCGCCGTAGCTCAAAATCCACGTTAGACGCAAGCACAATAGCGAACACGCGTATTTCATACCCTGCAGGCACCTGGTCGGTGCAGTCATTACAGCGTTTTTCATTAGCAGGAGGCTGACGACCCAGGGCACTGGAGGGGCACCAGCACGGGCTGTTCCTCCTCCTCCCCACATTCCAATCTACAAATTCAGTTAAAGAGGATATTATTCTTCACCTCCTTCCCGTGCCCAGCGCTGATAAAGCCACCACGTAGAGGAACACAGAAAAGGGCTACACTGCTATGATGGATGAGGCAATTTTTAGCTGTGTTAAATAGTTTATAGTCCAAAGGAAATACGGGGAGAAAGAGAAGGTTACTGCTTGATGTCATTAGTTGACTGAGCAGCTTTGATTAGATAACGTTTTCCTCCTCTTTTTTTTTTTAACTCATTTGAAAACCAACTAAGAACTTTTCAAATAAATAGATACAATCCCCCACCCCTCACACACACAATAAGGGGCAGACGACCCTCTTCCATTTTCACTTGCTGACATGAAACACTGTCTGAGCTCACCCCTCTACTGACCTGCTTTGAAATTTTCAAAACACACCGTTAATTAAAAATCAAAACACCACAGTGCATATAAAGACAGGGCTTTGTGTGCTGTCATCCGTTTCCTATAATCACCGAAACTATCTCTGTGCATCCTTTTTCTGCAGAAAGGAAAACACAAATGGAAAAGGCTAAGCGTGAAGCTCCATTTTCAAATAACATTTCTTCTTAGTTCATCCTAAATAGACTAGATTGTCAGAATTAAAGAAATTATTACTTTTCCAAACTTTTACCTGAAAATAAAGAATGTTTCTTAAAAATATACACAAAATTAAAATTCTTATTGGGAGCTTAAGCAGTACAGTGAAACAACAGTAATACGCGAATGCGTTTAGCATAATATATAATCCAATTCTCTCGCCTTTACGAAGCCGTCATCAATAAATAAATGCTCTGAGGAACAGCAAGGTATGTATGTGCATGCAAAGGCAAGGCTATTTAAAGATGTGTGGTATGAGTTTTTGCTAATTTTATATGAATCTATAGCAGAGTTATAATAGATAACCTCAGTTTTGGCACCACAAAGTGCTTTCCAATGCCCCTCAAACCCATCCCCCTGCAGCGCTCAGGGTGGGCAGGGAGGGAGAGGACTCAGAAATGAAGGACTGAAGCTGAGCCTGGGAAGAAGGAAAAATGCGTTGTTTTAATTTGCCTTTGTTTCTCACTACACAAATCTATTTTATTGGGCAGTAAATTAAATTAATTTTCCCAACGCTAAGTCTGCTTTGCCCATGACGGTAACTGGTGAGCAATCTCCCTGACTTTATCCTGACAGCCGAGCCTTGCTGTCGTATTTTCTCCCTTATCCTGTTGAGGAGAGGGAGTTTGTGAGCGGCTGGGTGGGTGTCTGGCTGCTGGACAAGGTGAACCCACCACACCACAGTCAGCACATTGACCTATTTTTCTTTTAAATTGGCTCTGTGATTTTCTACTAATCACCACCATGGTTTTTTTTGAGCGGGGATCTCCTTATTTTATATACACCGGCTTATTTGTACATGTTAAGTTTGTGACACTGCCAGTGGAGTGACAGTCCAAGAGAAAACAGCAAGTTTTAACAAACATCATTTTTAAAAGATGCAGATGTATGCTCTACTAAATCTGGTAGTTTAGGCTATCAGGATTTTTATGTATGAATATAGGCTGACAGCAAAGATGATGCCCAAAAATACGAATAAAACAGCAAGACTATCTGATCTGCTGCTGCAACATGTCAAAACAGAAACATTGCTGAGAAGGTCGGTTGGGAAAACAAAGGCAAAGAATGTCTACAGAAGAGGATTTCTAAAGGCAAAGGAGAAGCTGAGGTCCTTCATAAATTAGTTTCATTTTTGTGAAGACGAACACACATTTCTCGTCACTTGTTCAGCTACCAGCTCCCTGTTCAAATATGACTCTCTTCAACAATGAGACAGGCTTGAAGTCTCTAGTCCAAACTTTGTGAGAGTTCAGAAGTGTCTCTGTTTGGAATTTGCTTCCCAACCCCATCTAGTAGTTGTCAGTGGGAATTATAGATCCTTTTCCCCACAAATGATGTGAGTGAGTTGAAGCAAGGAGAAACTCTGAAGCGTGTTTCAAGAATATGAGTGAGCCTGGAAAAAAAGAATGATGAAAACACAATACAGCCGTCTGGGTAACTCAATCTTAAATGCTTATATAATTCATCTTGTTTGTTTACATAGCTTCCAAAGATCACATAAAGTGTATCTACACCAAAGGAAATCACAAAGTATTATTTCTACTATTGGCACCTAACTCAGTGCAAGAAAAAACAAACGCGTGCTCTTACTTCTACTGACTAGAAAGACAAATAAAACATGAATCAACTCCCATTTTGAAGACAGGTCTGAGAGACTCTGACATCTGACACTAGGATGACAGAGCTAATTGCCAGTTTTCATCATAGCCTACAATTTTATATCAACAGAAGCAAAATTTAAGTGTTCAAACCTTACTCACTTGTCATAAATATAGTTCAAGAATTTCAACTCCAGAGGACTACAAAGAACCAAAGTTACATAATTGCAAATGTCATCAGGTAGGACAGTACAGAAATCCTATCGTAATTCCTTTCCGCTTCTTTATATAAAAGGAATTTGAAGAATTACCAAAGGTGTACTTTCCATGTTGTGCAATTTCCCATGAACCCATTCTGAAAAGTTGAGGCTGATCAAGCTCAGAAAACACCTCCTGCCTTCTTGGTTACTTGCTTCTTGCTGGGTGCAGTGGAAAAAACTCCCGTTTCGTGTAACAGAAACAGTGTAAGTCCACTTTAGCCTTGTTGAGATGAACACATACGTATTTTTTGGCTATTTCCCCTGGATCAATTCACACACACACACACACACACAAAACCCCCACAAAACCCAAAAAGAAACAGATAAACCCTTGTACCAGATGCAAAGTTCCCCTTAACAAGTTACCTTAGTCAGATGGATCAAACTCCCTCAGTTTGACTGAACATTTGTCCCAAACCAGGAAAATTATAGTGCTTTATACTTTTGTTTGGTTGATCCTAGAAAGATCACGACCACATACAGTACTTGATCTCTCACGGATCAGCGAAAAAGGATATCCAAGGCAGATAAGGACCTCTTCTGCTAACCAAAATTCTACTTGTAACATCACTCTTGTGATCCAGTATTCTGTGGAAAAGGAAAAATATGGACTGGCTGCTCATTCCTTTTCAGACACATACAGTTAGCAGCACAAGTACAATCCCTGAGCAATTAACAGTGCAAACTGTGTGTTCCTGCAATACTCATTGCTATAGGAGTCATCATGGTTGCCACTTCACAAACTAAATTTGCTGAGATGAGTAAGGTGATCAGATCTGTCTAGCACCTATTTAGATTAAGATAGAGCTACACTGGAAAATACAGGAGAAACTTTCCCCACAGTATAAGTATAAAAAAACCCTATAAAAACAACACAAAATGCCCAGTAGGAACTTGGCAGTGCCTGCCACTGAGCAGCTAAACGCAACACACAGAGCTGGCCCTAGCTGCAGGCACCATGGACACCTTTGAAGAGGGTTCAAAGCTGTATAGCACACTGCTTTGGAAAGCCAGAAAAGTATATTCTACATCACTAGTTGGCAACAGCTGCCCTTGCTACGCTCTGACTTCCAAAAACCTCCCTCACAAATTTGTAAGTTTTCTTTTATTTCCTAAATGGTTATGCAGTGTCACCAAGTGCCATCTGAGTCAGCAATTACATCTGCATAAATCTTCAAACTCAGAAGGATATCAGACCTCCTCAAAGAAATCATACAAAGCCCCAAAACTGTACACAAACAATGTTACAGGGAAGGAAAAGCTAAGCGGCACAGTACAATAGAATAAAATGTCCACATGGCAACACAAGAAACATTAACAGTGTAAAAAGACGCAGTAGCCAAAAAAAAAAAAAGAAAGAAAAAAGAAAATCCAAGATTGCACACAGTCTCAAGGACCAGCTATTGCATCAGCTCCAATACAGAATAAAACTTTACGCAACCACTGGTCACAGATTCCTCAGTCATCTTCTGCCTGCTTTTAAACAGAGCTTATTTTTCCCCCTCAGCTCTGACCTAGTATCAATTCCACAGAAGCCTAGTTAAGCCATCCTACAATTTTATTTAAGGTTAAAATGTACAGTTCGCAATTATTGTACTTTTGAAAATGTCAAACTAAATGCCATAGCATGAAGAAAACAAGAAAAAAACACATGGAAAAATGAAGTCAAGAAGTGTATCATAAGCTGAGTATCACTCCTCCTGAGCTTCAGTGGTAAAGGCATGCTACTTCTCACAGGGTTTCAACCCATAGCCTAGGTTTCAAGAATATCACCTCTGCAACCTCCCTGCTTGCTGAGGTCAGTCAATCAGCAACAACTGTCAACCTCCTTATATACACTGAACATACACATTCCTACAACCTGTTGCACATTCGCCTGGTTTAAGCTTTTTTTTTTTTCCGAATGCTCAGTTTAATTCTATGAGTCAGCCCTATCCAGCAAGGAATACTGCTTCTCTCCAGCTTGAAGGTTGCCACCCTTCTGACGAACGGCCCAACGTTGCACCAACATCCTTTGACACGGTGCGTGTCCACTGCAGTCCTACTGACACCGCTGTGAATCAGCCCTCAGAGGCACCAGAATCTGCCTTCAGGCTCGATGTCAGCCCCACGTAAAATGTGCTCTTCCTCCTAAGAAAACACAGCTCCTCAGCTAGCTTCTTTTTAAACATGTTCATTCATTTTGAACAAGTAATAAATCAATTTGTCTCACACCTGTACAAGGATGAAGCGGGTACACCACCTTTTTGTGCTGCTGGCGCTCCTATTCAGGACTCTTCCTCTCATGTGAACTAACACAAACTACTGCAAAAAGTTCACGCTACGCTGCAGCACGGCAAATTTTCCTCCAACAGGGTCTGAAGTATAAATGCACATATAGATATTATAAGGAATCGACAGTAATGTACAGACATTCAACATCCCATAGGTGAACAGCGAAAGAAAATGGGAATAGACTTATCAATAGGTTACAGACAGAGAGAACCCAGAGAACATTCTCCAGTTTCAGCAGAACAGAGAAAAAAGATGAGTAACAAGATTGAATGAAGTATGCACATTTGTAAGGATTTTTTAAAAGCTGGATAAAAGAGGGTCAACATCTGAAATCAGAAGAAATTGTACTTGGTTTTGTAGCAAACCCTATGAACAAAAAGCAGACTAATTACTTTCATTTCTTAAAAGCATCAGGATACAGAGTCAATATTCAAAAGATCCAGAGCTCATTCTGGCTCTTCTGAATTCCACGTAAATAATTAAACTGATTCAGGGATTAAATAGATTTATTACATTTGCTACTTACTAAAATTTCTGTGCTAAGATTTAATACAAAGGCTGACTATCAGCTGAAAGCTGTGTTTAATTTTCTTCCCCACAAGATCTTTTATTCCAGTCTAAGCTGATAAATAGCTTGTTGGAAATCCAGATTTGTCTGACATGGAAAACTTTAGCCACATAGTTCAAGATGTCACACCCAAAGACATAAATTTTACTAGATCGCAAGTTCCCACATTTACAATCTCCAAATGGAGTTATAAACTGAGAACTGAAATTGCGGGCATGGGGGGAGAAACTTGACAAATGCCAGTTTTTAATAAATTCCAGAAAAAAAAAAATTCAGAATGTAAGCAGTGAATAACTAAATGAACTTCGGACATGCTCTGGAGCTAGCCTGGCTAGCACAGGGATTTTAGTCCAGTAGCGCCAAACTCGGAACAGAAGCAACCACAGGAGGCTTCCACAGGAATTTCTGATCAGCACAGGCTTACAAATAATTTTCCAGTGGTTGACATCCTTAAGTCCTTGAGAAGCTGGGCCAGATACTGAAAAAAACATGCTACGCCAGCCCAGAATACCTACCACATTGCAGATCAACATATTCTTAGCACGGTCACAGCAAGTAAGTTATTGAAGAGACACCTATCAACGAATGCCACAGCCAGAAGCACACCCCTCTGTCGTTAGGCGATTTCCTTGTTTATAAATACTAACAGGCAAAATTCTCTTCAGCTGGAGACGTCCGCATGCAGCCACCATGGGGCAGGGCTGGGGCTGCAGTTCCACAGCTCCTCGGCCCCAGCAACTCCCAAGCCTTCACCCCACGGGACAGCCTGTCGCGCTGCTGGAGCACCTCCAGGTGTTTCCGTTCCCCAGTACGGCAGAGACCAAAGGAGAGCATCTTCTCTACTTTGTGACTGTTTGAGAAATCGCACGGGTTTTGAAACTGCTTTGAGTTAGCAGAAACGAAGCCATAAAAGAGCATCCCTATTTCTGAGCGATAGAGCGTGGTTAGCTGTTTAAGACAAAACCCAAATTTTCAGTTTTCCAGAAAGGGTCATGAGTTTGACCACAGACTGGGGGGGGGGGGAAGTCAAATAAAAATGCAAAAATCTTAATATTTTTATGACATGAAATTGCATTCTTTTGTCACTCCCCCTCTCCCAAAAAAAGACATACAAAGGAAATTTCACAAGAAAAAACCCTTCTGGAATGAAAATGGAAAATTTTTCACAGTGTCAAAACAATACATTTCCCCTTATTTTTCTCCAACAAAATAGACATTTCAGTAAAACTGACATGTTCCCATGCTTGCTCTATTCTTGATAATTTTAATGGAAAGAACATTTCATTGACAACTTTTATTTGGTTTAAGTGTGGACAAACGCTTTAAGCACTACCCCAGGACTAAAAATACCAGGTTTAGTTCACATTTTTGCCCGTGATTTTGTGTGCACCCTTGCCCTTAAGATTTGTCAGCCATACCATATCATAAAACATATTCCCCCTCTCTGTTTGTAAAAGAACTAACAGAACAGGATTCTAATCTGAACTGCAATCTCCAATGTGAAATATGCCACATTACTATTTCTATTTACATTGGAGTTGGAGGGCATGCCCGATATGTGGTGCTGGCCACAAATGAAAGGCTTTTTGGCAAAGCATGCTGGAAATCAAATTCCCCATTCAAGATTGTTTTCTTCACAAGAACCTTCAACTCAAAATATTACATTATTTCTATGAGTGTTTCACCATCCCGTGCTACACTCACAAGAAATCATCACTGATCAGGATTATCTGTTTCTTCTCATCGATTTCGTTCTGAAACAGTAACAAATCAGCATTCAACACCATAAAAAGCAAGTTATTCCAAGGGGGAATGACAGCACCTGGCTGCAGAGCAGACAAAATTGTAATATACTTTACTACTAAAAAACACATCAAACTGCCTAATACACAATTACCCGGCTGACACAATGAGGTCTGTAACATACACAGAGAATAACCTGGGGCAGAAGAGAACTTTTATAAGTAGCTATACAACAAATTGTATCTCAAATTCTTGTTCTTAAAATATCACACTAGAGTTACATAGCAATAAATGTATTATTCAGGAAAAGTATACCTTGAATATGTGGTCACATAGTAAATTTGCAAAGGAATTACATTTTATTGTGTATGCTGAATAATTCTGAAAGGGAAAGTATATTAAATCAACACATGTATTGTATATATTCATACTTATAGGATGGCTCGAAAATCGAGATTTAAATATTCATATTTGAAAATAAAAGCTCAACACATATATTGTGTTGTATATATTCATACTTATAGGATGGCTCGAAAATAAATAAATATTCATATTTGAAAATAAAAGCAGCAAAGCAAATTTATAGGGGGGGGGGGGTCCTTCTTCCTAGAAATTAATGAATTATTCCAGGGGATATCACATGTATTGTATATATTCATACTTATAGGCTCGAAAATCGAGATTTAAATATTCATATTTGAAAATAAAAGCAGCAAAGCAAATTCATATGGGGGGGGGATCCTTCTTCCTAGAAATTAATGAATTATTCCAGGAGATATTTGAGAAATAATCTAATAATCTTAGAAGTATTGCCAAATACCTGAGTTGTTATCTTCATGGCTCCATAATCTAGCCAATACCATACCTTCCTTTCAAATCAAAAGAAAAATACCAGTGAGGCTGGAGTCCTCTCCACCTTCCACCTCCCAAGGAGACAAATGTTCCAGAATTACGGTGCTTCCCCCATCTCTACCACAAATCTACAAGTAGATGGGAAGTGGAGAGGAAGGGGGAGGAAAAGGTAGCTTTTTCATAAAGGAAAAAGCATATGTCAAAACTACGTATTATTACTATTTTTTTAAGTTGGTTTTGTACCATGCACTTTCCCTTAGATCCGTCTAATTGCAAACAATTTTAGAAACATGGTAGGCTTGGCAACCATCCATCAGGTATCGGAGGGTTATTATACCGGTGTATGTACTGTTTCTAAATGAGTAACTGAAACATCTGACACAAAAAAGAAAATCCCAGTCAATTTTTTGGTACGTAGGTGTAAGAATCTCCAGAAACAGAACACACAGTTATAAATTTCTGTTAATATATTAAGGCTTTTTGGCGTGTGTGCTGAGAGTTACATTCCTCTGCACCTCGTAAGAGGCACTATTTTATTAACACATCCAAGAGTCACAAAAATATTTGCCTGATTTTCAGGTGACCCCATCCATCCAGCTGTAACACAACAGGGCTTCTGTGGCCATGAGATGCTGCTGAGTAGCACAGGGCTGTGGGAAAGGGAACTGAAGAGGATTTTATTACCATAGGCACCTGCTATCATGGTCAGATGGCTCACTGTATGGCCACTCTAAGGTTGCTGAAGCATCCTTTGTTTTCCCGTGGTCTCCTGGACACTATTTCTGTTCAGAGAGGTAAATATTTTCTACCACCTCCTGGGTATTCTTAAGCCACGTCTCCAAAATGCCGGCTTATCAGCTTTCCGGTATTTCAGAGACACCCTGAAGAGGTGCTGGGGTGAACTTGTTTGCTCATTTATGGGCAGTGCGTGACACGGGAGGTGGTTGGGCATGCAGGGATTACCCTGACGAACCACACAAGGAGCCCATTGCTGCTGGACCTTTAGAGTTCACCTGCAGCTGAGATGCTGCAGGCTTTCCACATCGCTCAGCAGATGTGCAGATGTCTGTCCTGGAACGGCTCCAGCTTAAAGATGCATTTCCAGTACAAAGCTTGTATTTCACATCGATGGGAAAGCGTAGCACGTTCAACATCTCTGCATACTCTTAGACTGGTGAGACACCAATCCAACACCAACTCCAGACTGTCTTCATAAACTGCCCAAGAGCCAGCTCAGTTGTTCAAGCTTGTGAAACAGCTTTTTCAGCAACGTTACTATGATCAAAGTCCAGAGGTAGATGCAGAGGAAGCAAAGTGATATATAAGCAGCCACAGATTTTAATCAGTGAAGCTTCTGCAATGTTTCACATGGAATTATAATAAATGTATTAAAACTCACAAACTTGACAATGTTGAGCATACTCCACATCCTTTCAGTGCTGCATCATTATCATGTTTTCTCTCCTTCTTTTACGGACTACAACTATTTGCTAACTCATTATGCTTAATGAAAATCCAGTTTATAACATCTTTCAGCATTAGGTAGTCCCAAAATGAGCTATACTGGCACCTCCAAATTAACAGTGAGCAAAGCAGCAGTGACTGTGCCTCCTTTCTCGCAACTACACCATTATACTGAACCATAAAGAATGAGAAAGACCACACCAAAAGTCATCAATTTATGCTCAGCTCTCACTCTGTGTTTAAAATAGTTGAGGAAAGAACAAAAACATTGTTCACTGAAAACTGAATGGCCTCAAAAAAGGGAAAAAAAAGTGAGATAGAAAAACTTATCTGGAAAAGATCACAGCATCTCCTAGGCTACAGCCTCACCACTTCAAGTCAAGGGACATAAAAAAAGTCAAACCTGAATTAATGCAGATCTTCCTCATCGAAAAAAATCCCAACAATGAGAAACAAAGGAAAACACTAGCTCATTTATTTTGCTCACATTTATGTAAACATGGTAACTGTAATGACTGAGCTACAGATTTTCTGTTTTTCTTACACCACCAACTGTTGGTGAAGAGTCTTTTCTTGTTTGAAATCCTTCTCACATTGTGACTGTGGCTAATGCTATTTTCTAAAATTTAGAGTAGCACTGATAAAGTATGGACTAAGCTGAGAGTGATTAATTAAAGCAAGACATGAAAAATGCACCAAGTACAAAGTCACCTAAAAATAGCATAATAAAACACAGACCTTAGCAATTACACTTTCAAACCAAACCAGGTCACTATTCTCTACATTTCAAGAAGGTTTACACAAAAGAATCAGATACATTTCCTTACTGTACAGACTCTTCTTATTTCTTAGAAGGTAATGACATAAAGAGAAAAAAAACCAAACACAAAAGAAACCCCAACCTATTACCATTTTAGGGAAATTCCTGTGTTTGTGAGCTCTGCTCCTGCAGACTGAGGTTACCCTGGCTAATGTTTTACCACTAGAAAATGTCTCTCACTTGCAATTTAATTGCAATTCACTCTGCAAGATTTGCCTTGCTCCTGACTTTGTGTTGGAGTGGTTGGTGCTGTTGGAGTCCTGTTTAATCCAGCCCTGCAAATTGAAAAGATGTGTGCAGCCTGTCAGCCTCCAGAAAAATTAGTCTTAAGACTAAGTGAATTTGAGCAAAATAGAAAAAAAAAAAACTACCAAACTTTATTATATTGAAATGAAGAGCTTTAAGAAGCTGGTTACTCTTATTCAAAGACAAGTATGGATACACCAAACAACTCATCTTGATGAAATTGTTTTTTTCTTGCAGTTGTTTTCCGTCTCTCAGTGTGTCCTTCCATGCTGACTTTCCAGACCTAGGATGAGTCTTCAGACAAATCCTGTCCTATGGTTTGTGTTTACCATCCTGACCTGGGATGAAACTGCTTCCTAATTTCTCCCTCACTGAAAGGTCTTCATCAGTATAAACCCAGCTTTGAGTGCTTGTGCATCACCCAGCCCTGTTCCTTATGCTAGTTAAGATTTATCTTTTTTGCCACATTCAGGATGCTTTTGGAATATCCTAGTGAGACAAATGGGTATTGCTAATCTGACTGTTTTGCGGATTACAAACACAGCAAAGACGGGAAAAAAACAAAACAAATTTGTGCAGATTTTACATCTGGATCAGGAGACCTCTCTGTTTCGCTTCCAGCAATGGAAAATTAAAGCAACAAAGTTATATAAAAACTAATCAGATTGGAATTCCATTATCCCTAATGTTCCCCTGTTGACTCATTTTTATTTTTTTTTAATCTGACCTCTAGCTAAATTTCTCAACTGCGGTCAACAACAGCCACAGTGCTGTGCCCTGCTGATTGCCCTCACCTCCCCACGCTGCCTCCCTGCTGTCCCCATCTCTTGATGGTCAGGCTGCACCCTGGAGATACAGAGTACTTACCTGCTATCAGGTCTTTCCTGCTATGAAGAGAGGGGCCAAACACCCATACCTCTTATCCCTCATTTACCCACTCATCTACCTTCATTTTCTCCTCCTCTTGCATAAGCACACAAGCATTTTCGATGCCTTCAAAATAAATGGCCAGTGAGGCAATAAAACCACGGTATTATACCACAGACTTTATTTTAAAATGCCTTACTACTTAGTAAAAAGACAAAAAATTATTTCCCTTTAATGATTATAGCAGGCTCCACAAAACTTGTAAAAAGGCATGGAAGGACAAAGTAGTTTATAAAAAGATGCGCTGCCTCCAATTTAATATTGTGTTGTTTATGGTCTTTATGGCCAAGTGATGCTGCAAGATACCTAACGGAGATATAAATGAGCAAGTCTCTTGATACACAAATTACAGGATTTTGCCACAATCTTGAAGAAGTCAAAAGAGAAAAAAAAGCCTGAAGCTGGGAAGAGTGTAATTAAGGAACACAACAGAGGAGTAATTTCAGGGAAATGCATGGGGGAAGGCAGGCAGACAGATGGGGAGAGTGATGCTCTCCTTTGCACAAAACAAAGGAGAAGGAAGTATAAGAATAAAAGTATTTTATTTTTAAACCTAATTCAATGAAGCAAGGGGTGGAAGGAAATACGATTCCTCACAACCAACTTGGTATGTGCTCCAACTGGAGGCTCCTCTTGGTAAAAGCAAACAGTAAGAGAAGGCTACTTGAGAGGCAGGTGGAGACCCTGAAGAAACACAAGCCAGCTCCACTGCTCAGAGGAACTCAGAGGGAATCCTCAAACACCTGCAGGGCAAGATGCAAGCCAGAGGCCTCCAGAGCAAACCATCCCTCAGGTGAAGTGGCCAGTATCCATTGTTCAGACCAGTGATACGGACACCACTGAGATCTTCTTAGAGTCACAGAATCATTAAGGTTGGAAAAGACCTCTAAAATCAGCAAGTCCAACCGCCAGCCCAACAACACCATGCCCACTAAACCATATCCTGAAGTGTCACGTCCATATGTTTTTTGAACACCTCCAGTGATGGTGACTCCACCACCTCCCTGGGCAGCCTGTTCCCAGCTCCACACTCTGGGCTACATGGAGAAAGTAGTGATGGACTTTGTGTCATTTCTGGGAGTCTGTCATCTGTGGTCCTAACTAACAATCTCTTGGAAATCTGTGCATGCTAGTGATGGGGCAGACTCTGCCTGTACCTCCTTTTCTCCCTGAAAGGGGCTATCAAACTAAATTCTCTGCTTGCAGTTTTCTGTGAATGGGGCAATTGCAGCATGTGCCACTTGAACACATTTGAGTAGACTGCTTTAAGCTTTTCTATGCGGAGGAAGACACTCAACCAGGCTTAACATCAGGAGGCAATAAGGAAAAACATTGTCTTCCGGTGGAAGCCATCTGTCATGTGTATGTCCAGGCATCAGCCTACCTCGGAGCTTTGTAGCTCATCACTGGGGCTGCTCTCATACAACTTGATGAGAGCCTTTATTAGCCAGAGTACAGCTCCTCCCTGCAGCTTCAGTCCCAAGCTACCTTGCATCCCACCAACCCACATCATGGGAAGAGCCAGGGTGGAGCGGTCAGCACCCTATGTCTAAATATGCTAGTTAAATCCAGAATTTAGAAGAATACAAATCTTTTCTGCATTTCCACTTTTGCAGCCAGGCATCTAGTTGCATGCTTTAATAGACTGAGCTTTTTGATTGCCATCCCATAACCTTGTCTGGTATCAGGGTGGCCTCCACGGAAAGGCGCAGACACAGGACAAACCTAACCACAGGGCGAGGGCACGCAGCCCTGCAGAGACTGCCACCCCAGACACAGATCTGGGACTTGTACCAGCTGGGATGTTATTTTCCTCACTCCAGTGTGAAGACTGGGTTGAAGATAACAGAGTATCCCTAAGGAAGTATCAAGCACTGCTCCTTCTGCAAGGAGAAGTGAGAAGGAGGAGGATTTTTGTCCCCTGAAGCAGTGGCGACGGCCGTGCTGGCAGCAGCACTGCTGTTATTTCAGCCTCAGCACAATTCGCCTCTGCCTGTTTCCCCATCCCTCAGCCGTACGATCGCAACTGCCTGAACACAACAGAGTTAGGAAATAACTGGCACTAAAAAGTGGCAGATTCATTTAAATTATACTACAGTATACTTCAGTGGTTACTCTGTCTCCCTGCACAACATAGTGGGTCCCTACTTTTAGTTCTTAGAAAGATATTTTTATTTTTTTATGAACTTACAATATTTACATCAGCTTTCAAAGAACCTTTACAGCAAGAAGGCATGCTTCTACTTAAAAACTCCCTTTTTCTAATGCTAATAGCTGCACTACATGCTCTTGAATGAGCGTCACTAACCACACGAGGAAGACTGTCTGAGTAATGCAGGATCATACTAGATGTATATGAAAAACCTCCTGTCCCATCCAAACTCTATATAGGTAGTTTCAGATCTGTCTAATACCTTACTTTGGTCTTCTAGATGACAAAATAGCAGAAGACATGAACAAAATCACACCAGTTTTGGTGGTTTGTTCCACGAAATTTACTTTAAAGGTCTTTCCATTGCACATGCTTTCTAACTTCAACGTGACTTAGCAAGCTATCTAGAGGGAGTAACAGGAAAACTAAAGACTGACGCTTTTTGATTTTATCTTTTTCTATTTACAGATGAGATTATTTCCTCATTAGTTTCATGATAAATGACTCCACATTTTTCACTACTTTCAATGGTACTGTGAGATAGGTTTCTTTTCACAGAAACAGAACAAAACTTTCAAAAAAATAAAAAATAAATTTAAAAAATTCGCAAGAGAATCCACTACTGAGAATTATATATGTGATTGAAATGTTCATAGCAAGTAATTTGCAGTCAGAAATGGATGGTCTTTCTGCCAGTTTGCTAATAGAAAACAAACTTATAAACATGTGTTTTAATAAAGAGTTTCTTTGAACAAATTTATGAAGATTCTGAAGATAAACTGGCTGTTGTCAACACCAACCTGATTCCCTTTTCATTATTCATACTGCAACACTGCTCACTGAAAAGAGACTTATTTGTATCTGTATTTTTTTCTATAAAGAAAGATGCTCCAACTGTTGATTAAACAATATAGACTTGAGGACATGAGAAATAAAGCCAAGTAACGCTATAGAGATATTAAGTGTAAAAGGATATAAATAAAAGAAAATTCATTTATTGAATTCCTACTTCTATATTTCATATGTAATTATTAATACTGACCGTAAGACCTCCTCTGTTTTTACCTTGACTTACTGACAACAGTAAACTAAAATCTGATGTTTTTTAAAGCATATATAGACAGATGCAGTATCTTCACCGCTTTCCTTTGTTTTGTTGGGTTTTCCCCCCCCTCCTTCAGGGACATAATTTTCTACAGTAAATATTCGAGCCCACCGACAAGAAGTTTGCTGTCCTCATTAACTTTTTGCGTTCATCTTGGAAGTAATCTACAGCGATCCATAGGCCACAGACTGAAATCTACTTCTCTTAATTTATCCACAAGTACTGGATTTGATCAGTTGATTACTGCATGGAACTTCATTACCCATATTAAGCCTGAAGTCAGATGACATGCTCAAGCAGTCCCCTGCTTGCCACTAAATCTGAATTAAAGAATCAAAGAAATTAAAGAATTCCATGAGTTCCAGAAGAGTGAGTCCCAGCTGCATATCTTCCCCTGCCCATTTAATACAGCTGGTATCTCTCCAGCAGTAAGGTTTCCAACTTTTGGTGATAAGTGATAATCTCACTGTTTTATTTGCTGGCAGTTTTTCAGGCTATATTTCTCCTTTTCTTCCACTGTCATAAGCAGCTCCTCCTTTCCTTGTTTATGCCTGACACATACATTGTAATCACACGCCTTTAATCAGTCCCTAGCTCAACCACTGAGCTCGCTCTTTGCTCCTACAAATCAATCCTTTGAGCTTTACTCATTGCTTCCCTGAACTCATTAGTTTGCCAAAAACTTTCAAGCCAAAACATGCCCAGCTAAGAACTCCCATTTCAAATCTGTCTCAGTGTTGGTAAAATATGCAGTTAATTTTGTGTTTGGACAAAAAGTTGTAGATGAAAATTTGCTGAAACACAGGAAATGTTGATTCCTTCTTTTTTAAGCTTTCACTAATAATTACATTGATGACCTTTGCAACATGTGTGCAACAGATGCAGAAAGCAGCCTTGTAGCAAAGAAAAAAAAAAAGAAATCAACTTCTTAAAATAAAGAGGAGATCAAATTCTGCTCGCACTTACATAAAGGATAACTGCAAACTTCTGACAGCCAAAGCAGTCCAGCACCAGCAAAGTTAACCCAACAGTCAAACATAAACAGCTTTCAAAAATGTCTCTCTTGCTGATGGAAAAAATGTTTTATAAAAAAAGTTTGAAATCAAGATCACAGATTAAATAAGACTATATATATAAAAAAATATATACATTTGAAAAAAATATAAAAACTTATCTCTGGCAGCATGTAAAAAAATAGTTGTTTTTCAGAATTTTTTATTTGGGAAAAACAAAGCCAGTACAAGGAATTAAGCTGACTGAGTTGAAAACAGATACAAGTTCTTTTTATTGCCACTAGACATGGCACATGCCAGGAAAAGGGCTCCCTTGTTTCTAAGCTCTTAATCAAACAACAGCTTTCTTAGTCAATAACGTATACTGCATTAACTATAGGTAATCGACTAAAAGCCACCTCACTGAAGAATATGCTTAGTTGCTATTTAGGATTCGGAGCAGCTGATGCATGGAGATCCAATAACCAATTTTACTGCAAGTAAGCAATCTTAGTGTTCCTTTTTCTAAATATGAAGAGTGACAGAAACTGCAGTAGGCAACTTCCTACTACAGACTCAAGTTGTTCAGCCTCCAGCTCCTCCAAGAAACATGAAAATAGCTACTCCTGATCTCCTACATATTTCAGGAGACAGCTCTGCTTCCTTCATTCGCCCCTGAGATGGGAGGTTGGGAGACCAACACGAAAGCAGCCACAGTTTTGACGTCAGTGTGAAGAACAACTGTGTCACTCTGATTTACAGCAGCTGAGGGCCTCCAAAACGCAGGGCACCCCTGCGAACAGTAATTCATTTGTTGCCACCACACCAGGAACAGCTGTAAACTCACAGAAAAAAGTCTTGCTAATATTTTCCCATCACAGTTACTACTGTATTGTTTTTAACTGGGCAGAAGGTGGGTTCGTGTTGCCATTCAAACAAAGTGACGCACAGGAAAGCCTAATCCCCGTATCGCGACGTGACCAGACCCCACAGCAGTGGGGCAGTTTCTCAGACAACAGGCTCCCTGCTCTGCCATCCTTACCTTTGGCAGCCTGGCAGGGTTGCAGGTACTTCTCCCAGGTAACTAGCGATATGATGAGAGGAAATGGCCTCAAGTTGCACCAGGGGAGGTTTAGGTTGGAAATTTGGAGAAATTTCTTTACTGAAAGAATGGTCAAACATTGGAACAGGCTGCCCAGGGAAGTGGTGGAGTCACCATCACTGGAGGTGTTCAAAAAACGTGTAGATGTGGCACTTCAGGACATGGTTTAGTGGGCATGGAGGTGTTGGGTTGGCGGTTTGACTGGATGATCTTAAAGGTCTCTTCCAACCTTAATGATTCTATGATTCTATACATGGAATACTGGCTAGCCAGGTGGGGTTTGCACAGCACACCACAGCACTGCTTCCGTGCCCACAAATCCACTGCTAACAAGTCACGTCTGAACACTTAGTAAGATATAAGACCTTGGACTAGCAACATAGACAAGAACCAAGTTACTAGCAGAAAAAATGGACAGCATTGGTTTGAAAAGTGTTTTTAAAAAAAATCCAAACAAAAACATTCCGAATCTTATTTTTTATTCTTCTAAAACAGAGAGATCTGAGCCTCCACATCTTTTCTGACCTAACAAGGAGACTCAGGTGTATGCTTTTCCAGTTGAGATTGCTTAAGAAATGCTTACACAAAACTGCAAGAGTTATAAAACATGAGCCAGCTTCCTCACTTGAATCAAACTGGCAAGCTTTTAAACTGCAATATGACACTACTCAATAATATTCATTATTCAATATTTATTGCAAATATACAGTAATTTCCATCTACCCAGTAGTGCGAATGCAAAACATAAGAGTTCGTAACGCTTCACTGAAATTTCACTTGCTGATTAACAAGAGAAGCATCTCCAGCGAGCAGTATGTCTCCTAGCCAAAGAAAAAGCACCCTGACCCTGTAAGAAATAAGGCCTCCCCCACAGATGACCCATACCATAAACCCAGCCACGAAAGGGCTTCAGAAAAAAGATGATGTTCCACAAGCAATGCAATTGGTTCGCCCTTTAAAACTCATGGCAAAAAAAAA